>NC_057803.1:466500872-466795830 GCF_018294505.1 Triticum aestivum | reverse complement strand
AGTGCTCCTCTGAGTGTTGGTCCAACCTGTGAGCTGCCGGTGGCCACCAGGGGCAACTCTGGGCTGGCCTAGCCGTACCTTGGACAATCTGAGTGTGCCCTGAGAAAGAGATATGTGCAGCTCCTATCAGGATTTGTCGGCACATTCAGGCGGTGTTGCTGGTTTAGTTTTACCATTGTCGAGGATGTCTTGTAACCGGGATTCCGAGTCTGATCGGGTCTTCCCGCTAGAAGGAATATCCTTCGTTGACCATGAGAGCTTGTGATGGGCTAAGTTGGGACACCCCTGCAGGGATTTGAACTTTCGAAAGCCGTGCCCGCGGTTATGGGCAGATGGGAATTTGTTAATGTCCGGTTGTAGAAAACCTGAAGTTGACCTTAATTAAAATACATCAACCGCCTGTGTTACCGTGATGGTCTCTTTTCGGCGGAGTCCGGGAAGTGAACACGGTGTTGGAGTTATGCTTGACGTAGGTTGTTCTAGGATCACTTCTTGATCATAGTTTCTCGATCGTGCTTTGCCTTCTATTCTCGCTCTTATTTGCGTATGTTAGCCACCATATATGCTAGTCGCTTGCTGCAGCTCCACCTCATACCTTTACCTTATCCATAAGCTTAAATAGTCTTGATCGCGAGGGTGTGAGATTGCTGAGTCCCCGTGACTCACAGATACTTCGAAAACCAGCTTGCAGGTGCCGATGAGTCCGTGCAGATGACGCAACCAAGCTCAGGAGGAGCTCGTTGAAGATCTTGTCCTTTATGTTGTTTCGTTCTAGTTGGTCAGTAGTGGAGCCCAGTTGGGGTCGATCGGGGATCTGTGTAGCATTTGGGGTAGTCTTCTTTTATTTTGGCTCCGTAGTCGGGCCCTGGTTGTATTTGGATGATGTAATGCTTTATTCATGTATTTGTGTGAAGTGGTGATTGTAAGCCAACTATGTATCCTTTTCCCCTTATTGTATTACATGGGTTGTTGTGAAGATTACCTCACTTGCGACATTGCTTTTAATGCGGTTATGCCTCTAAGTCGTGCTTCGACGCGTGGGAGACATAGCCGCATCGAGGGCGTTACAGTGATGCTGCGGGGACGGCCTCGGGGCGTCTGTGGTGACCGCCTTCCGCGGCACTACAACCCTAAGATGCGGTGTAGCGGGTCGGGGTAGCCGCGGGGAGAACCACTGGCCGGGGGCGACGGCCCGACGGAAGGCAGCGTGGACCGCGTGCCGCGGCGCGACGGACCTAAGGGGCGACGCAAAGGCGACGATGACTATGAGGGTAGCCAGAGTGAGGATCTCGGGACAGCGGCCTGGACCGCGGGCCTTGACGCGACAACACGAAGGCTCGTTGGCCGGAGCGGCGAGAAGGTCGGGGCAGCCGGCGGGGAAGACATCGGGGCGGCAACGCAGCGGTCCGAAGGGACGACGCGACGGCAACTTATGGCTCGATCAGCGGTAGGCGCCTGCTCAGGGACGGGCTGGGCGAAGACAGGCACGTGATCGATTGATTAGACTGACGGCGGCACCGTATGTGCCATGGCGGGGACGACATGCAGATCAGAGTCAATGGCGACATTGTCGGTGATGTCCCGAACGATGAAGACAAAGACGGACCGACAATAGAGAACGCGCGGACGAGCGGCCGGCAGCGGGGCATGAAGGCGTCCCTTGGGCGGCACGACCAGCCTTGCCGCATGGTTGATGATGAAGCGGTCGGTGTATAGTCGACGCCGATCTCAGAGTAGAGACACGGGGGTCGATGGCGGCGGTTGACGACGCAAACCGATCTTAGATCAGAAAACCAAAAAGAAAACGCCGATCAAGATGACCAGTGGGAGAGAGAAAAAACCCGGAACAAGAGATCGGAAAAAAGACTCTCTAGGTCAGCCGGTCAACACGATCGACGGACGAACCCTAGGTATGGGCGGCGCGGCTCTCGGGGGCAGTCATGGCCGCCGACCGCCCAGGAGACGGCACGCGGGGCGAAGGCGACGGGCGGTGGCTAGGGTTGGATCGGTTAGGCTCATACCATGTTAGAAGGGATAAAGAGATTGGAGGAATCAATTTTTATTGTTTGAGCCTCGTGGGCGCATATATATATATAAGAGTACAATGATTAACTTGAAATACAAGACAAGTCAGGAACAAATCCTGGTCTATCTCGTATTTTCTAATAATCAATATACTCAACAGTCCGGTTTGTTGAAAAAGAGTTTAAAATATATGTGACTATGATTGGATGACTGCCTCTCACATTCGTGTCCGCGGACGAATACGGTAGAAAATTTACGGATTGACGTTGAGGATCCCCTAAACTTTATCATACTTGTCTCGTGGTTGTGTTGAAATTAGCAATGGAGATGCACTGCCTCAAAAATTACAGCACCACTGTCTTTCTCTAGTTTACAACATAATAATATTTTGCTAAAGATGTTTTGCTCGCCTGGAAAACAGAGCACCTCAAAAAAAATCAGAAACAGCTTATAAATTTCCCTCAAAAAAAGAAACAGCTTATAAATTTCCCTTAGAAAAAAGAAACAGCTTATAAATAAGCACAACAAATAAGTGTAAATCGGGAAGTCTTTGTAAGAAAGTTCAAAAGAATCAATACGAGAGAACCCTACTGGAGAATTTTTAAAGAAACTTGACCTTTCTTTTTCTTTTCTTTTTTGAGAACCGAAACTTGACCTTTTTGCAACCCAATTTTGAACCAAATGGACTTGACCGAGGATAACAATGAAAGGGCAAGGAAGGCAGATGAGCTGAAGACGCCTTGGATCTGGCAGATGCAAAGCGGGCCATTGGATGATTTGTTCATCCCTTAGGCCTTGTTCGATTGAGTGTGGATCCGAGGGGATTTAAACCACTCGTAAAACAAATACGTCCCAATCCTCGAAGAGAGCATGAGGGGATCGAACAGATTATTGTATTACTGTCAAGTAGGCCCCGGTTGACAGGGCCTTCCAAAAATTGGCGCGCGAGCCCGCCCGAAGTAGGAGCGGGACATCGCTCGCACATTCGTGTTGTGTTCGGTTCACGGGTGTCGGCGCGACACGTCAGTCACTTTTCGATCATCGACGAGTCGCCTCTCACCCCCCGCAGGGACGGGTAAGGATTCACGCTGCCACCCCATGCTCCTCTTATAGTGATCCCGCCAGAGCCCACTCTCAGCAGCTCGCGAGGTGGGACTAAATAATTTGGAGCTGCCGAAGGTTCACGCGTGCGTGTGCCCCCCTCCGCGCTTTCGTACAAGACAGCCCATTTAGGCCCAGCACTGACGTTTTCTTCGTTTGTGCGCGCTGTTAGCCAGCCTGCCTACTGTTTACTGCCGCGATTTTTTTGCTGTCTGAATATTTCGCGCTTTCTTGTTTTTCTTCCCTAGCGCGCTGCAAACTTTCACCATGGATTGCATAGTAAAATATACAGCAAAAAAATTATAGGAGTAAAATATAACCTCGAGAAAAAACAAAACCTCCTTTTCTGATTTCTGAACTGTTACTGCTGCTATAAACTTTATATTGAATTTATAAATAAGCTTAATTAATGGTAGAAAAAATGTATATGTTGCAAAAAAGAATGTCCGCGTGTTTGAAATGAGTTGCCCATGTATTTCAAAATAGATGTACCTATATATGAGAAAGGAATGTTCATATATCTCAAAAGGATATTCATCCTGAGAAAAGAAAATGTTCATTTGCTTTAAATAAATGTTGTGTGTTTTTAATATTAATGTAACCCAATCTTATGGACAAAATAATGTAGTGATACCACAAACATGCGATTCCAATCAAATCTTTTCCATGTTGGTCCCATTTTTACTGCATCTTGGTTTTACTCACATATTGGATATTTTGTGAATTGCTTGATGTAAAATCAATAATGGAATAGTTGAGGGATTGATTGATGTTGATATGCTATTGTGAACCTTTTGTATGAACTTGGTTAAAGTTGAGGAATTTTGACCTGTGAAAAACTTGAGGACCTGTTTTATGGGAAGGGAACAGGGAAGTTTTTCTTTATGCTTTTCTCATTTTATATTGATTTATGAATTTTAGGTGTTTTCTGAAAATCTAACTCATATATTGGATACTTTGTGAATTTCTTGATGTAAAATCAATAATGGAATAGTTGAGGGATTGATTGATGTTGATATGCTATTGTGAACCTTTTGTATGAACTTGGTTAAACTTGAGGAATTTTGACATGTGAAAAACTTGAGGGTCTGTTTTATGGGAAGGGAAAAGGGTAGTTTTTCTTTATGATTTTCTCATTTTTATTGATTTATGCATTTTAGGTGTTTTCTGAAAATCTAACTCATATATTGGATACTTTGTGAATTGTAGTTGAGGGATTGATTTGAAGGAAATATGCCCTAGAGGCAATAATAAAGTTATTATTTATATTTCCTTATATCATGATAAATGTTTATTATTCATGCCAGAATTGTATTAACCGGAAACTTAATACATGTGTGAATACATAGACAAACAGAGTGTCCCTAGTATGCCTCTACTTGACTAGCTCGTTAATCAAAGATGGTTAAGTTTTCTAGCCATAGACATGTGTTCTCATTTGATGAATGGGATCACATCATTAGAGAATGATGTGATGGACAAGACCCATCTGTTAGCTTAGCACTATGATCGTTTAGTTTATTGCTATTGCTTTCTTCATGACTTATACATGTTCCTCTGACTATGAGATTATGCAACTCCCAAATACCAGAGGAACACCTTGTGTGCTATCAAACGTCACAACGTAACTGGGTGATTATAAAGATGCTCTACAGGTGTCTCTGATGGTGTTTGTTGAGTTGGCATAGATCGAGATTGGGATTTGTCACTCCGTGTATCAGAGAGGTATTTCTGGGCCCTCTCGGTAATGCACATCACTATGAGCCTTGCAAGCAATGTGACTAATGAGTTAGTCATGGGATGATGCATTACGGAACGAGTAAAGAGACTTGCCGGTAACGATATTGAAGTAGGTATGATGATACCGACGATCGAATCTCGGGCAAGTAACATACCGATGACAAAGGGAACACCGTTTGTTGTTATGCGGTTTAATTGATAAAGATCTTTGTAGAATATGTAGGAGCCAATATGAGCATCCAGGTTCCGCTATTGGTTATTGACCGCAGATGTGTCTCGGTCATGTCTACATAGTTCTCGAACCTGTAGGGTCCGCGCGCTTAACGTTCGATGACGATTTGTATTATGAGTTATGTGTTTTGATGACCGAAGTTTGTTCGGAGTCCCGGATGAGATCACGAACATGACGAGGAGTCTCGAAATGGTCGAGACATAAAGATTGATATATTAGAGGACTATATTCGGACATCGGAATGGTTCCGGAGAAGTTCGAGTATTTTCCGGAGTACCAGGAGGTTATCGGAACCCCCCGGGGAGTTGATGGGCCTTAGTATGCCTTAGTGGGAAGGAGAGGCGGCAGCCAGGAGGTGGCGCACCCCCAAGCCCAGTCCGAATTTGTACAAGGGGTTGGGGGCGCGGCCCCCCTATCCCTTCCTTCCCTCTTCTCCTTTAGGTGGAAACCTACTAGGACTTGGAGTCCTAGTAGGATTCCCCTTTCCCCACGTGCCCTAGCCTGGCCGGGCGGCCTCCCCCTCCCTCATTTATATACGGGGCAAGGGGCACCCTAGAACACACAAGTTCATCTTTTAGCCATGTGTGGTGCCCCACTCCATAATTACACACCTCGATCATATCGTCGTAGTGCTTAGACGAAGCCCTGCGCCGGTTGAGGGAGTCCTGGATTAGGGGGTCCTCGGACAGCCGGACTATATACTTTGGCCGGACTGTTGGACTATGAAGATACAAGATTGAAGACTTTGTCCCGTGTCCGGGTGAGACTCTCCTTTGCGTGGAAGGCAAGCTTGGCAGTTCGGATATGTAGATCTCCTCCCTTGTAACCGACTTTGTATAACCCTAGCCCCATCCGGTGTCTATATAAACCGGAAGGTTTAGTCCATGGGACAACAACAATCATAATCATAGGCTAGCTTCTAGGGTTTAGCCTCTACGATCTCGTGGTAGATCAACTCTTGTAATACTCATATCATCAAGATCAATCAAGCAGGAACTAGGGTATTACCTCCACCGAGAGGGCCCGAACCTGGGTAAACATTATGTCCCCTGTCTCCTGTTACCATCCGCCTTAGACGCACAGTTCGGGACCCCCTACCCGAGATCCGCCGGTTTTGACACCGACATTGGTGCTTTCATTGAGAGTTCCACTGTGTCGTCATCATAAGGCTTGATGGCTCCTTCGATCATCGGCAACGATGCGGTCCAGGGTGAGGTTTTTCTCCCCGGACAGATCTTCGTATTCGGCGGCTTCGTACCGCGGGCCAACTCGCTTGTCCATCTGGAGCAGATCGATAGCTACGCCCCTGGCCATCAGGTCAGGTTTGGAAGCTTGAACCATACTACCGACATCCGCAGAGACTTGATCTTCGACGGATTTGAGCCCATGTCAGGTGCGCCGCACAGTCGCGACGAGCATGACTTAGCTCTGCCACCGAACGGTGTTTGAGAGATCACACCTGTGGCTACTCCGGCCCTCAATCTGGAGCAGATCGTGCCATCCGAGGACGGGTGGATGGACCCCGCCACGGAGGCCGCACACCCAGCGGCGATAGAGCCGAATACTAACTTCACCTCCTATGAGACCTGTGTTGCCGGACCCTTGGATTCGTCCCCGGTCACAGGCTCCGAGCCGCCTGCGTCCGTGCCTATCGAATCTGATTGGGGACCGATCATGGAGTTTATCTCAGCGGATATCTTTCAGCACTCGCCCTTGGGCGACGTGCTAAATTCATTAAGGTCTTTCTCCTTGTCAGGAGGCCCTTGGTCGAACTGTGTCCGGCTCGAGCAGGAAGCGGACAACGAAGAAATTCGTCCCCCACCCACCACCCACTTAATAGCCATTGTCAACGACTTAACCGACATGCTTGATTTCAGCTCCGAAGACATCGACGGTATGGACGACGATGCAGGAGAAGAATAGGAACCACCGCCCACAGGGCGCTGGACAGCCACCTCATCATATGATATATACATGGTGGACACCCCCAATGAAAGCGATGGAAATAAGGCAACAGAGGATAATCCCCTCGAGAAGCAATCTAAGCACCGGTGTCATCGGCGCCGCTCTAAGCCCCGCAATAGCAAAAGCAGCGATACCGGCACAAGAGATAATAACGCTGCGGACAGTGCCGAAGACAATCCCCTCTAGCCAGGCTTCGAGCGGGAGGATGGGCAAGCTAGCCCTAAGGAACAGGCGGCAGACGGAGAATCAAAGGATGAAAATTACATGCCTCTCTCCGATGACGAGGTGAGCCTCGGCGATGGAGAATTTATCGTGCGTGAGGATCCTGTTTAGCAGGAGCGCTTCAAGCGCCGGCTTATAGCCACAGCAAAAAGCCTGAAGAAAAAGCAACAACGGCTTCAAGCTGATCAAGATCTGCTAGCGGATAGATAGACCGAAGTGCTGGCAGCCGAGGAATACGAACTCGAGCGCCCAACCAAAAGTTACCCAAAGCATAGGTTGCTACCCCAACTCGAGGAGGAAGCATTAAAGCCTACACTACCAGCGTATGATGCGGCTGACCGGCCACCTCATGGTCGAGACAAAGCGGTGTATCAGCCCGAAGTCCAGCCCGCACCTCATCGCCAGTCAAACAAAAACACCAAGGCCCGGGGCAACACGCAGGACCTGCGAGACGTATTGAAAACAAAGCAAGACACACAAGATCGATCTACGGATCACGGGGGCGCGCCCCAACAAGTGACGACGACCGTCATGCCGGATATACTAAAAGCAAATCCGGCCGGGCCGAATATAGCAGACAAGACTCGTATGAACTGCGTCGTGATATAGCCCGGCACAGAGGCGCCGCACACCCCCTATGCTTCACGGATGAAGTAATGGATCGTGAATTCCCAGAAGGTTTTAAACCCGTGAATATTGAATCATATGATGGCACAACAGACCCCGCGGTATGGATCGAAGATTTCCTCCTCCACATCCACATGGCCCGCGGTGATGATCTACATGCCATCAAGTACCTACCATTAAAACTCAAAGGACCTGCTCGGCATTGGCTCAATAGCATGTCCGCAAACTCCATTGGCAGTTGGGAGAACTTGGAAGACGCATTCCTTGATAACTTCCAGGGCACTTATGTGCGACCACCGGATGCCGATGACTTGAGTCACATAACCCAACAGCCAGGGGAATCAACCAGGAAATTCTGGACTCAGTTCCTAACTAAAAAGAACCAAATCGTCGACTGTCCGGATGTCGAGGCCTTAGCGGCATTTAAGCATAACATCCGCGACGAGTGGCTCGCCCGACACCTCGGCCAAGAAAAGCCGAAGTCCATGGCAGCCCTCACGACACTCATGACCCGCTTTTGTGCGGGCGAGGATAGCTGGCTGGCTCATAGCAACAACACTTCAAGAAACCCTAGCAATTCAGGTGGCAAAGATAGCAACGGAAGGCCACGTCGGAACGGACACAAGCGCCGCAAGAACGACGACAACGCCGAAGACACGGCAGTCAATGCCGGATTCAGTGGCTCTAAATCCGGTCAGCGGAAAAAGCCATTCAAAAGAAGCAATCCGGGCCCGTCCAGCTTGGACCACATACTCGATCGTTCGTGTCAAATTCACGGCACCCCCGATAAACCAGCCAACCACACCAATAGAGAATGCTGGGTGTTCAAACAGGCCGGCAAGTTAAATGCCGAAAACAAGGAAAAGGGGCTGCATAGCGACAACGAGGAGGAGCCTCGGCCGCCGAACATAGGAGGACAGAAGAAATTCCCTCCCCAAGTGAAAACGGTAAACATGATATACGCAACCCATATTCCCAAGCAGGAACGGAAGCGTGCACTGAGGGACGTCTATGCGATGGAGCCAGTCGCCCCAAAGTTCAACCCATGGTCTTCTAGTCCGATCACCTTCGATTGCAGGGACCACCCCACCAGTATCTGTCATGGCGGTTCTGCCGCATTGGTCCTTGACCCCATCATTGACGGATTTCACCTCACTCGAGTCCTTATGGACGGTGGCAGCAGTCTGAACCTGCTCTATCAGGATACAGTGCGTAAAATGGGCATAGACCCCTCGAGGGTCAAACCTACCAAAACCACCTTTAAAGGTGTCATCCCAGGTGTAAAGGCCTATTGCACGGGCTCAATAAAACTAGAAGTAGTCTTCGGATCTCCGGACAACTTCCGAAGCGAGGAGTTAATCTTCGATATCGTTCCCTTCCGCAGTGGCTATCATGCACTGCTCGGACGAACTGCATTTGCCAGATTCAATGCGGTACCACATTATGCATACTTCAAGCTCAAAATGCCAGGACCTCGCGGGGTTATAATAGTTAATGGAAACACAGAACGCTCGCTCTGCATGGAGGATCACACTGCAGCCCTCGCAGCAGAAGCGCAAAGCAGCCTTACGAGGCAACCGCCAATTCGTCGAAAAAGACCCCAGACACCTGCAAGAGGATCGCCAGGCACGTTTAGAGCTCGCCTAGCAATTCGGCCTCCGTCCTAGTCCCAGACAAGCGGCAAAATTTGCGCCGCGCGTACATAATTACGCACTCAAGATACCATGGGCATAGTCGGAGGCACAACCATGGCACGGCCCACAATGCGGCTCAACCGCTTCAGGACCCGTATACCTTCAACATTTTCTTCCTTTCATGCCCCTATTCTTTGAAGGCCCTCTCCGATCGTCTGATTATCGAACCCGTCATGGGAAAGAGACACCAAGGAAGCAAGAAGCTTTGACGTACAAGGGAATCCTCAGGTGGTCTCTGATAACGATCGATATACCTGCTTTGCATACCCACACGCAGCTTGACCTTGGATAGGACATGTCGTGTATGCATATGCTTTGACGTATCGTTTAAATAGCAATATACAACATCAGCTCATTATTGCATTCCTTTATCTTTTTTTCCCTATCTGCTTACTTATGACAAGTCGCACCCGTACATTCTGATACGACCAGTGCGCTAGGGGCTTCAGTTTACCCCATAACACGGCATGAAAAGTACGAACACTTTCGATAGTGCGACACCCCGAACTTATAGCATTATATGCATCAGCTCTGAATCATGTCTTGGGTCAATAGTTGGGTTTGCCCGGCTCCCATGTTTTGGTACCTTATGTTCCGATATATCGACTAAGGTAGCACTGGGAGAACTACTGCGATTGTGTCCCGGTTCTTCCGGACGAGCACCTTAGTAGAGAAAGCCGAAAACTGACTGTCATGATACGGCGAGAGCTGGTTGCTGTTCGAGAGGTCTCAAATCCTTAAAGATTTTTTCCGCTTCGGGCGAGGAGTCGGCCTTGTCCGATTTAGGCGTGCATAGCGCCCCAAGTTTGTCCTTCCGAATACTAGGGGCTTCACCAAAATTTAAAATTGTAGACTTCTATGGCTAAGTGAGAGTGATAAACCTTTATAGTCTGATTGCCTAGTTTGTTGCGCTGAACACCTCCTTCGAAGGACCCAAAACTGGGATAAAGAGTGATCAGGTTTATCCCGAACACCTCAGTACTAGTTACATGGGGGCAGAAGCCAACGACTGGCCAACTCTCAAATTTTATAAACGGACGCACAGAAGGTAACATTTTAAATTAACAAGCGTTACATAGCGCACATGAATTCGTTTCACATTAAAGGATCACATGAGTACATTCATTCAAATATTACATCCTTAGCACATTCCTCTGCCACAAGGCGAGCACCCTTCAGGACACTGTCGTAATAATTTTCGGGATGGCGATGCTCCTTGCCCTCCGGCGGCCCCTCCTTCACTAGCTTTTCGGCATCCATCTTCACCCAGTGCACTTTCACGCGTGCAAAAGCCATGCGCGCACCCTCAATGCGGACAGACCGCTTTATGACTTCAAGTCGGGGGCAGGCATTCACAAGCCGCCTTACCAGGCCGAAATAGCTGTCGGGCAGGGGCTCGCTAGGACACATCCGGACTATGAGGCCCTTCATGGCCAGTTCGGCCGCCTTGTGAAGCTTGACCAGTTGCTTCAACTAGTCGCTCAAGGGCATCGGATGTTCGGTCCCAGTATACTGAGACCAGAACAACCTCTCCGTCGAGCTCCCTTCCTCGGCCCGGTAGAACTTCACGGCATCTGACACAATGTGGGGTACATCTGTGAACGCTCCTGGAGAGATCCGAATTCGGGTAAGTAAAAGGAAAGTTTACTTCACATGCTTGCTTTGCATAAAGAATGCCTTACCCGTCGCTATCTTCCTGACTGCCTCAATTTCCTGGAGGGCCTTTTGGGCTTCTGCCTTGGCATTTTGTGCGTTCTCGAGGGCCTTTGCAAGCTCGAACCCTTGCGTCTTCGAGTCACGCTCCAAGGACTTATACTTCTTGACAAACTCCTGGAGCTCTTGCTGAACCTCGCCGACTCGGGCCTCTTGCTTCTCGCGCTCGGCGGGCTCCTTGGCCGCTTTGCCTTCGGCTTCGGACAACGCCTTCTTCAGGGTCGCCACTTTGGTCGTGTCCCCTAGCAAAATTCATGACGATCCTGTGATCTAACAACCAGTTTCCTTTTTTCTTTATCAATAAACAGACGAGGTATCACTTACCTTTGTTCTCTTCGAGCTGCCTCTTGGTAAGGCCGAGCTCTTCCTCGGACCGCTCAAGGTCCCGCTTCAGTGCGGAGACCTCCGCGGTGTGAGCGGCAGCGGCAGCAGTGAAGCCTGCTTATTCACATAGACATATTCTGATTAGACTCCTGTGATTATTATTTGATCCTCTCTTCGTCCTTTCTTCCAAACACCAAACAGAGCATCAGGGGCTACTGTCTATGCTGTAACATTTTCTCACAATTTGATTACTTACCTCAAAGCCTGTTAGGAGGCTGGCACAGGCTTCAGTCAGTCCGCTTTTGGCAGACTGAATCTTCTTGACCACCGCACTCATGATAGTGCGGTGCTCTTCATCAATGGAAGCGCCGCAAAGCGCTTCTAGCAAATTGTTCGATGACCCTGGATGGACAGAGGCCATCAGCACAGACTTGCTGCCCCCAGCATTAGAGCCCATGGGAGTTGATACGTCTCCAACGTATCTATAATTTTTGATTGCTCCATGCTATATTATCTATTGTTTTGGAAATTATTGGGCTTTATTATCCACTTTTATATTATTTTTGGGACTAACCTATTAACCGGAGGCCCAACCCAGAATTGTTGTTTTTTGCCTGTTTTAGGGTTTCGAAGAAAAAAGGAATATCAAACGGTGTCCAAACGGAATGAAACCTTCGGGAATGTGATTTTCTCAACGAATAAGACCAGAGAGACTTGGAACCTACGTCAAGAAAAGAAACAGGAGGCCACGAGGTAGGGGCGCGCCCACCCCCACCAAGCACGCCCTCCACCCTCGTGGGCCCCCTGTTGCTCCATCGACGTACTCCTTCCTCCTATATATATCCACGTACCCCCAAACGATCAGAAACAGAGCCAAAACCCTAATTCCACTGCCGTAACTTTCTGTATCCATGAGATCCCATCTTGGGGCCTGTTCCGGAGCTCTGCCGGAGGGGGCATCGATCATGAAGGGCTTCTACATCAATACCATAGCCTCTCTGATGAAGTGTGAGTAGTTTACCTCAGACCTACGGGTCCATAGTTAGTAGCTAGATGGCTTCTTCTCTCTCTTTGGATCTCAATACAACGTTCTCCCCCTCTCTTGTGGAGAACTATTCGATGTAATCTTCTTTTTGTGGTGTGTTTGTTGAGACCGATGAATTGTGGGTTTATGATCAAGTCTATCTATGAATAATATTTGAATCTTTTCTGAGTTCTTTTATGTATGATTGGTTATCTTTGCAAGTCTCTTCGAATTATTAGTTTGGTTTGGCCTACTAGATTGATCTTTCTTGCAATGGGAGAAGTGCTTGGCTTTGGGTTTAATCTTGCGGTGTCCTTTCCCGGTGACAATAAGGGCAGCAAGGCACGTATTGTATTTTTGCCATCGAGGATAACAAGATGGGGTTTTCTTCATATTGCATGAGTCTATCCCTCTACATCATGTCATCTTGCTTAAGGCGTTACTCTGTTTTTAACTTAATACTCTAGATGCATGCTAGATAGCGATCGATGAGTGGAGTAATAGTAGTAGATGCAGGCAGGAGTTAGTCTACTTGTCTCGAACGTGATGCCTATATACATGATCATACCTAGATATTCTCATAACTATGCTCAATTCTGTCAATTGCTCAATAGTAATTTGTTCACCCACCATAGAATACTTATGCTCTCGAGAGAAGCCACTAGTGAAACCTATGGCCCCCGGGTCTATCTTTATCATATTGATCTCCTACTACTTAGTTATTTCCTTTGCTATTTATTTTGCCTTTATTTTACTTTGCATCTTTATCATAAAAATACCAAAAAAATTATCTTATCATATCTATCAGATCTCACTCTCGTAAGTGGCCTTATAGGGATTGACAACCCCTATTTGCGTTGGTTGCGAGGATTTATTTGTTTTGTGCAGGTACGAGGGACTCGCGCGTAGCCTCCTACTGGATTGATACCTTGGTTCTCAAAAACTGAGGGAAATACTTACGCTACTTTGCTGCATCATCCCTTCCTCTTCGGGGAAAACCAAAGCAGTGCTCAAGAGGTAGCAAGAAGGATTTCTGGCGACGTTGCCGGGGAGGTCTACGCAAAAGTCAACATACCAAGTACCCATCACATACCCTTATCTCCCGCATTACATTATTTGCCATTTTCCTCTCGTTTTCCTCTCCACTCACTTCACCCTTGCCGTTTTATTCGCTCTCTCTCTCTCTCTCTCTCTCTCTCTCTCTATCCTCCCTCTCTATTTGCCTCTTTTTGCCCGCTTGCTTTTTGTTTGCTTGTGTGTTAGTTTGCTTGCTTGTCACGACGGCTCAAGATAATACTAAATTGTGTGACTTCACCAATATCAACAATAATGATTTTATTAGCACTCCGATTGCTCCTCTTACCGATGCTGAATCTTGTGAAATTAATAATGCTTTGCTGAATCTTGTCATGAAAGATCCGTTTTCCGGCCTTCCTAGTGAAGATGCCGCTACCCATCTAAATAGCTTCGTTGATTTGTGTGACATGCAAAAGAAGAAAGATGTGGATAATGATATTGTTAAATTTAAGCTATTTCCTTTTTCACTTAGAGATCATGCTAAAGCTTGGTTTTCGTCTTTGCCTAAAAATAGTATTGATTCATGGAACAAGTGCAAAGATGCTTTTATCTCTAAGTATTTTCCTCCCGCTAAGATCGTCTCTCTTAGAAACGATATTATGAATTTTAAGCAACTTGATCATGAACATGTTGCACAAGCTTGGGGGAGAATGAAATTAATGATACATAATTGCCCTACTCATGTTTAAATTTGTGGATGATTGTTCAGAATTTTTATGCCGGATTGAATTTTGCTTCTAGAAACCTTTTAGATTCGGCCGCGGGAGGCACTTTTATGGAAATCACTTTAGGAGAAGCTACTAAACTCCTAGATAATATCATGGTTAATTATTCTCAATGGCATACTGAAAGATCTACTAATAAAAAGGTGCATGCGATAGAAGAAATTAATGTTTTGAGTGGGAAGATGGATGAACTTATGAAATTATTTGCTAATAAGAGTGTTTATTATGATCCTAATGATATGCCCTTGTCTAATTTGATTGAGAATAATAATGAATCCATGGATGTGAATTTTGTTGGTAGGAACAATTTTGGTAACAACGCGTATAGAGGAAATTTTAATCCTAGGCCTTATCCTAGTAATCCCTCTAATAATTATGGTAATTCCTACAACAATTCTTATGGAAATTATAATAAGATGCCCTCTGATTTTGAATCTAATATTAAAGAATTTATTACTTTGCAAAAGAATTTTAATGCTATGATTGAAGAAAAATTGCTTAATATTGATGATTTGGCTAGGAACGTTGATAGAATTGCTCTTGATGTTGATTCTTTGAAACTTAGATCTGTTCCACCTAAGCATGATATCAATGAGTCTCTAAAAGCCATGATAATTCCCATTGATGAGTGCAAAGAAAGAACCGCTAGGATGCGTGCTAAGAAAGATGCCTTTATAAGAGCGTGTTCTTCTAGTTCCTATGAAAATAAAGATGAAGATCTAAAAGTTATTGGTGTGTCCCCTATTAAATCTTTGTTTTGCAATATGAATCTTGATAATGATGGGACTGAATATGATCCACCTTTACCTAGAAGGCGTTCCAAGAATTCGGAATTTGTTGATCTTGATGCTAAATTTGATAAAAGTGGGATTGAAGAAATTAAAACCCTAGATGTTGGTAAACCCACCATTATGGATTTCAAGGAATTTAACTATGAAAATTGCTCTTTGATTGATTGTATTTCCTTGTTGCAATCTGTGCTAAATTCTCCTCATGCTTATAGTCAAAGTAAAGCGTTTACTAAACATATCGTTGATGCCTTGATGCAATCTTATGAAGAAAAACTTGAATTGGAAGTTTCTATCCCTAAAAAACTTTATGATGAGTGGGAACCAAATATTAAAATTAAAATTAAAGATCATGAATGCTATGCTTGATGTGATTTGGGTGCTAGTGTTTCCACGATTCCAAAGACTTTGTGTGATTTGTTAGGTTTTCCGTGATTTTGATGATTGCTCTCTAAACTTGCACCTTGCGGATTCCACTATTAAGAAACCTATGGGAAGAATTAATGATGTTCTTATTGTTGCAAATAGGAATTATGTGCCCGTAAATTTTATTGTTCTTGACATAGATTGCAATCCTTCATGTCCTATTATTCTTGGTAGACCTTTACTTAGAACGATTGGTGCAATTATTGATATGAAGGAAGGAAATATTAGATTCCAATTTCCATTAAGGAAAGGCATGGAACACTTTCCTAGAAATAAAATTAAATTACCTTATGAATCTATTATGAGAGCCACTTATGGATTGCCTACCAAAGATGGTAATACCTAGATCTATTCTTGCTGGTTATGCCTAGCTAGGGGCGTTAAACGATAGCGCTTGTTGGGAGGCAACCCAATTTTATTTTTATTCCTTGCTTTTTGCTCCTGTTTAGTAATAAATAAATAATTTATCTAGCCTATGTTTAGGTTGTGTTTTTGTGTGTTTAATCAGTGTTTGTCCCAAGTAGAACCGTTGGGAAGACTTGGGGAAAGTCTTGTTGAACTTGCTGTAAAAAACGGAAACTTTAGCGCTCACGAGAACTACTGCCATTTTTATTGGGAAAGTGCTATTTAGTTAATTATTTTTGCAGATGATTAATAGATAAATTACTCACGTCCAGCAATTTATTTTAGAATTTGTGGGGTTCCAGATCTTGCGCTAGCTACAGATTACTACACTGTTCTGTTTTTGACAGATTCTGTTTTTCGTGTGTTGTTTGCTTATTTTGATGAATCTATGGCTAGTAAAATAGTTTATAAACCATAGAGAAGTTGTAATACAGTAGGTATAACACCAATATAAATAAAGAATGAGTTCATTACAGTACCTTGAAGTGGTCTTTTGTTTTCTTTCGCTAACGGAGCTCATGACATTTTCTACTTTAAGTTTTGTATTGTGAAGTTTTCAAGTTTTGGGTAAAGATTTGATGGATTATGGAACAAGGAGTGGCAAGAGCCTAAGCTTGGGGATGATCATGGCACCCCCAATATAATCTAAGGACACCTAAAAGCCAAAGCTTGGGATGCCCCGGAAGGCATCCCCTCTTTCGTCTACTTCTATCGGTAACTTTACTTGGAGCTATATTTTTATTCGCCACATGATATGTGTTTTGCTTGGAGCGTCTTGTATTATTTGAGTCTTTACTTGTTAGTTTACCACAATCATCCTTGCTGTACACACATTTTGAGAAATCCATACATGATTTAGAATTTGTTAGAATACTCTATGTGCTTCGCTTATATCTTTTGAGTTATATAATTTTGCTCTAGTACTTCACTTATATCTTTTAGAGCACGGTGGTGGATTTGTTTTATAGAAACTATTGATCTCTCATGCTTCACTTATATTATTTTGAGAGTCTTAAATAGCATGGTAATTTGCTTAAAATCCTAATATGCTTGGTATACAATATTAAGTAATAAAAACTTTCTTATGAGTGTGTTGAATACTATGATAAGTTTGATACTTGATAATTGTTTTGAGATATAAAGATGGTGATATTAAAGTTGTGCTAGTTGAGTAGTTGTGAATTTGAGAAATACTTGTGTTAAATTTTGTGATTCCCGTAGCATGCACGTATGGTGAACCGTTATGTGATGAAGTCGGAGCATGATTTATTTTTTGATTGCCTTCCTTATGAGTGGCGGTCGGGGACGAGCGATGGTCTTTTCCTACCAATCTATCCCTCTAGGAGCATGCGCGTAATATTTTGCTTTGATGACTTGTAGATTTCTGCAATAAGTATATGAGTTCTTTATGACTAATGTTGAGTCCATGGATTATACGCACTCTCACCCTTCCACCTTTGCTAGCCTCTCTAATACCGCGCATCTTTCGCCGGTATCATACACCCACCATATACCTTCCTCAAAACAGCCACCATACCTACCTATTATGGCATTTCCATAGCCATTCTGAGATATATTGCCATGCAACTTTCCACCATTCCGTTTATTATGACACACTCCATCATTGTCATATTGCTTAGCATGATCATGTAGTCGACATCGTATTTGTGGCAAAGCCACCATTCATAATTCTTTCATACATGTCACTCATGAGTCATTGTATATCCCGGTACACCGCCGGAGGCATTCATATAGAGTCATATTTTGTTCTAAGTATCGAGTTGTAATTATTGAGTTGTAAGAAAAATAAAAGTGTGATGATCATCATTATTAGAGCATTGTCCTAGTGAGGAAAGGGTGATGGAGACTGTGATTCCCCCACAAGTCGGGATGAGACTCCGGACGAAAAATTAAAAAAAAAGAGAAAAAGAAAAGAGGCCATAAAAAAGAAAAGGCCCAAATAAAAAAAGGAAGAAAAAATGAGAGAAAAAGAGAGAAGGGACAATGTTACTATCCTTTTACCACACTTGTGCTTCAAAGTAGCATCATGATCTTCATAGTAGAGAATCTCTCATGTTATCACTTTCATATACTAGTGGGAATCTTTCATTATAGAACTTGGCTTGTATATTCCAATGATGGGCTGCCTCAAAATGCCTTAGATCTTCATGAGCAAGCAAGTTGGATGCACACCCACTTAGTTTCTTTTTTGAGCTTTCATATACTTATAGCTCTAGTGCATCCATTGCATGGCAATCCCTACTCACTCACATTGATATCTATTGATGGGCATCTCCATAGCCAGTTGATACGCCTAGTTGATGTGAGACTATCTTCTCCCTTTTTGTCTTCTCCACAACCACCATTCTATTCCACCTATAGTGCTGTATCCATGGCTCACGCTCATGTATTGCGTGAAGATTGAAAAAGTTTTGAGAATGTCAAAAGTATGAAACAATTGCTTGGCTTGTCATCGGGGTTGTGCATGATTTAAATATTTTGTGTGGTGAAGATAGAGCATAGCCG
Organism: Triticum aestivum; assembly: GCF_018294505.1. Classification (NCBI taxonomy): domain Eukaryota; kingdom Viridiplantae; phylum Streptophyta; class Magnoliopsida; order Poales; family Poaceae; genus Triticum; species Triticum aestivum. The sequence continues at coordinate 466,777,216 of NC_057803.1, read as the reverse complement.
GACTATATGATTTTGTAGGGATAACTTTCTTTAGCCATGTTATTTTGAGAAGACATAATTGCTTTGTTAGTATGCTTGAAGTATTATTATTTTTATGTCGATATTAAACTTTTGTCTTGAATCTTAAGGATCTGAATATTCATATCACAATTAAGAAGAATTGCATTAAAATTATGCCAAGTAGCACTCCGCATCAAAAATTCTGTTTTTATCATTTACCTACTCGAGGACGAGCAGGAATTAAGCTTGGGGATGCTTGATACGTCTCCAACGTATCTATAATTTTTTATTGCTCCATGTTATATTATCTACTGTTTTGGACATTATTGGGCTTTATTATCCACTTTAATATTATTTTTGGGACTAACCTATTAACCGGAGGCCCAGCCCAGAATTGTTGTTTTTTGCCTGTTTTAGGGTTTCGAAGAAAAGGAATATCAAACGGAGTCGAAACGGAATAAAACCTTCGGGAACGTGATTTTCTCAACGAATAAGACGAGAGAGACTTGGATCCTACGTCAAGAAAAGAAACGGGAGTCCACGAGGTAGGGGGGCGCGCCGACCCCCACCAGGCGTGCCCTCCACCCTCGTGGGGCCCCTGTTGCTCCACCGACGTACTCCTTCCTCCTATATATATATCCACGTACCCCCAAATGATCAGAAACGTAGCCAAAACCCTAATTCCACCGCCGTAACTTTCTGTATCCACGAGATCCCATCTTGGGGCCTATTCCGAAGCTCCGCCGGAGGGGGCATCGATCACATGGAGGGCTTCTACATCAACACCATAGCCTCTCCGATGAAGTGTGAGTAGTTTACCTCAGACCTACGGGTCCATAGTTAGTAGCTAGATGGCTTCTTCTCTCTTTTTGGATCTCAATACAACGTTCTCCCCCTCTCTTGTGGAGAACTATTGGATGTAATCTTCTTTTTGTGGTGTGTTTGTTGAGACCGATGAATTGTGGGTTTATGATCAAGTCTATCTATGAATAATATTTGAGTCTTCTCTGAATTCTTTTATATATGATTGGTTATCTTTGCAAGTCTCTTCGAATTATCAGTTTGGTTTGGCCTACTAGATTGATCTTTCTTGCAATGGGAGAAGTGCTTGGCTTTGGGATTAATCTTGAAGTGTCCTTTCCCGGTGACAGTAAGGGCAGCAAGGCACGTATTGTATTTTTGCCATCGAGGATAACAAGATGGGGTTTTCTTCATATTGCATGAGTCTATCCCTCTACATCATGTCATCTTGCTTAAGGCGTTACTCTGTTTTTAACTTAATACTCTAGATGCATGCTGGATAGCGGTCGATGAGTGGAGTAATAGTAGTAGATGCAGGCAGGAGTCGGTCTACTTGTCTCAGACGTGATGCCTATATACATGATCATACCTAGATATTCTCATAACTATGCTCAATTCTGTCAATTGCTCAACAGTAATTTGTTTACCCACCGTAGAATACTTATGCTCTCAAGAGAAGCCACTAGTGAAACATATGGCCCCCGAGTCTATCTTTAATATATTGATCTCCTACTACTTAGTTATTTCCTTTGCTATTTATTTTGCCTTTATTTTACTTTGCATCTTTATCATAAAAATACCAAAAATATTATCTTATCATATCTATCAGATCTCACTCTCGTAAGTGGCCTTATAGGGATTGACAACCCCTATTAGCGTTGGTTGTGAGGATTTATTTGTTTTGTGCAGGTACGAGGGACTCGCGCGTAGCCTCCTGCTGGATTGATACCTTGGTTCTCAAAAACTGAGGGAAATACTTACTCTACTTTGCTGCATCATCCCTTCCTCTTCGAGGAAAACCAACGCAGTGCTCAAGAGGTAGCAGGAGTCTTGCCCCTCGTGCACCCAGCGTCCGAAATGTCGCCTTGGGGCGCTTCCGGAACTGTCTCCCCTTGGTTCGGTACCCTTTGAGACAGCACCTCGACGTCGTCCGTAGGGCGGGGGGGGAGGGGGAGGAGGCGGTCGGGAGTGAATCATTGTTCATCTCCGACGGGCCCAAAGACTCATCCGAAGAGGATACGTCGATACGGGCTTTGGAAGGGCTGCATGATCATGTTCGGCATGATAAGAAGTAATAAAATAAAACATACCAAGAATTATTATGGTATTCGGATACTTACGAATTCGGCAGGGGCTTGTCCCTGGGTAACCACTCCTCGTCGCTAAAGGCGGCCGCCGTGGAGCAGTCCGGAAGGAGAGTCCTTCCCTTCTTGGACCCTTCGGCTTCCCCTGACGGGGCGTCCTTCCTTTTCTTGTCTCCCCCGGCTAGGGGGGAGAGCTTTCCTCTTCCTCCTCCTTGTTTTCGTGGGAGGAGGGCGCCTCGGTGTTATCGTACGATGATTCCGATACGACCTTGCGCCGGAGACCTTTCCTGGTCCCCGTGGCCTTCTTCTTGGCCTTCTTCTCCGGCGCCTCATAGGGTGCCAGAACCAGCATCTCCGTTAAGAGAGCACTTGCTGGATCCTCGGGCAGTGGGGCCGGACAATCAATCCGCTCCGCTATCGCGACCCATTCCTGTTAAATGGCGTGGAAGCTTAGATCCCCCACATGATTATACTAGGGAAAGAAACGTCTTATGAGATATAAGAAGCTTACCAGATTGGCAGGGCGCTTTGCGCTGAGTCCGCGATCCTCGGTAAGGGGAGGAGGTACCTCGGAGGACTTGAACAACACCCTCCAAATGTCCTGGTGTGTCGTGTCGAAGAGCTCTCGCAACGTCTAGTGCTTAGCCAGGTCAAACTCCCACATATTGAATGCCCGTCTTTGACACGGGAGGATCCCGAGGAAGAGCACGACCTGGACCATGTTGACAAGCTTGATTTTCTTGCTTATCATGTTTTTAACACAGTTTTGGAGTCTGGTCAGCTCCACCGATGAACCCCAGGATAGGCCGTTCTCTTTCCAGGAGGTGAGCCGCGTGGGGATGCCGGATCGAAATTCGGGGGCCGCCACCCAGTTGGTGTCATGCGGCTCGGTGATGTAGAACCACCCCGATTGCCACCCCTTCACTGTCTCCACATAGGAGCCTTTGAGCCAGGTGACGTTGGGCTTTTTCTCACCATGGCGCCTCCGCACTCCGCTTGCTGGCCGACCACCACCTCCGATTTAACATTGAAGGTCTTCAGCCACAGACCAAAGTGAGGCTTGATGCGGAGGAAGGCCTCGCACACGACAATGAACACCGAGATGTTGAGGATGAAATCGGGGGCCAGATCATGGAAGTCCAGCCCGTAGTAGAACATGAGCCCGCGAACAAATGGGTGGAGGGGAAATCCTAGCCCGCGGACAAAATGGGTAAGGAATACAACCCTTTCATGGGATTCGGGGGTAGGGACGATCTGCCCCGCGTCTGGGAGCCGGTGCGCGATGTCTGCGGCCAGGTATCCGGCTTCTCGGAGCTTCGTAATGTTCTCCTCCATAACGGAGGAGACCATCCACTTGCCTCCTGCTCCGGACATGTTTGGAGTGGTTTTACGGAGAAAATGCAAACTTGGGCGCTGGAGCTCGAGTGCGCAAGAATGGATGGGCAGGAAAGAAGAAGGCGTGGGTGAAAAGGAGGAGTCCTTGTCCCTTTATAAGGGCGGAAGAAGCTATGCGCCTCCCCACCTACCTGGTAAACTCGCTTATTCCCCAAGCGCCGTAATTGATGGCGCGGTTGGGTTACCCACACCCGTATTGATGAGAATCCCGTGATAAGGGGACACGATCTCTGCTTCGACAAGACGTGCCAAGAAAACCGCCTCGCAATACGTGTAGTAGCTGATTGAGAAAAATGGTTCAAATAATGACCGGGCTATGGCATGATGTCACATTATGAAAAGTTATCAGCAGATTAGATTTGTGGAAATATTATACTCTCTACGGTGGTATGTGGAATTTGTTTTGTAGAGCCAGACACAATCCTTGTGTTCAAAATCTTCTATGGAGTATTCGGAGAAGGAACCCGCCTTGCAATGCCGAAGACAATCTACGCGCTGGACTCATCGTCATTGAAGCCTGGTTCAGGGGCTACTGGGGGAGTCCTGGATTAGGGAGTCCTCGGACAGCCGGACTATATACTTTGGCCAGACTGTTGGACTATGAAGATACAAGATTGAAGACTTTGTCCCGTGTCTGGGTGGGACTCTCCTTTGCATGGAAGGCAAGCTTGGCAGTTTGGATTTGTAGATCTCCTCCCTTGTAACAATACCTACATTCTCATTCTCAAGATTTAAGGCGATTCCTTTCACATCGCTGGCAAATTCCACCATTTCTCCTGCTTGAATCTCATTCAATCCATAAACACGTGCAATCCCATCTCCAACTGAGACCACTCGACCGATCTCATCCACTTGAAAATTCGTGTACAATTTGGTCATTCTACTTTCTAATAGAGTCGTGAGTTCCGCAGCTCTGGGTGAGAATTCCATACTTTAACAAATTAGATGGATGATATTTTGAAGGGAGAAATCCGCTTTCAAGAAAAAGATCTTTACTTCACACAATCTCGATTTGAATTATCATTTGGTGAACGAATCTGTGTAACCCTAGCCCCCTCCGGTGTCTATATAAATCGGAAGGTTTAGTCCGTGGGACAATAACAATCATAATCATAGGCTAGCTTCTAGGGTTTAGCCTCTACGATCTCGTGGTAGATCAACTCTTGTAATACTCATATCATCAAGATCAATCAAGCTGGAAGTAGGGTATTACCTCCACCGAGAGGACCCGAACCTGGGTAAACATTGTGTCCCCTGTCTCCTGTTACCATCCGCCTTAGACGCATAGTTCGGGACCCCTACCCGAGATCCGCCGGTTTTGACACCGACACTGGTAACTTCATCATCACCGTCACCACGCCGTCGTGCTGACGAAACTCTCCCTCGGCATCAACTGTATCAAGAGTTCGAGGGACGTCACCGAGCTAAACGTGTGCAGATCACGGAGGCGCCGTATGTTCGGTACTTGGGTTAGTTGGATCGTGAAGACATTCGACTATATCAACCGCGTTACTAAACGCTTCCGCTTTCGGTCTACGAGGGTACATAGATACACTCTCCCCGCTCGTTGCTATGCTTCTCCTAGATAGATCTTGCATGATCGTAGGCAAATTTTTTGAAATACTACATTCCCTAACAGTGGCATCCAAGCCAGGTCTATTCGTAGATGTTATATGCACGAGTAGAACACAATGAGTTGGGGGCGATAATAGTCATATTGCTTACTAGCATGTCTTACTTTGATTCGGCGATATTTTTGGATGAAGCGGCTGTTGGGGAACGTAGTAATTTCAAAAAAATTCCTACACACACGCAAGATCATGGTGATGCATAGCAACAAGGGAAGAGTGTGATCTACGTACCCTTGTAGACCGACAGCGGAAGCGTTAGCACAACGCGGTTGATGTAGTCGTACGTCTTCACGGCCCGACCGATCAAGCGCCGAAACTACGGCACCTCCGAGTTCTAGCACACGTTCATCTCGATGACGATCCCCGGACTCCGATCCAGCAAAGTGTCGGGGAAGAGTTCTGTCAGCACGACAGCGTGGTGACGATCTTGATGTACTACCGTCGCAGGGCTTCGCCTAAGCACCGCTACAATATTATAGAGGATTATGGTGGAAGGGGGCACCGCCCACGGCTAAGAATATGATCACGTGGATCAACTTGTGTGTCTAGGGGTGCCCCCTGCCCCCGTATATAAAGGATCAAGGGGAGGAGGCCGGCCGGCCCCTATAGGCGTGCCAGGAGGAGTGCTCCTCCTAGTAGGATTAGGACTCCTACTAGGAGGGGGAAAGAAGTGGGGAGGGAGAAGGAAAGGGGGGCGCCGCCCCCCCTATCCTAGTCCAATTCGGACCAAGGGGGGGAGGAGGCGCGCGGCCCACCCTGGCACCCTTCTCTCTCTCCACTAAGGCCCATATGGCCCATTACTACTCCTGGTAGGGTTCCGGTAACCCTCCGGCTCTCCGGTTTTCTCTGAAATCATCCGGAACACTTCCGGTGTCCGAATATAGTCGTCCAATATATCAATCTTTATGTCTCGACCATTTCGAGACTCCTCGTCATGTCCGTGATCACATCCGGGACTCAGAACTAACTTCGGTACATCAAAACTCATAAACTCATAATATAACTGTCAACGAAACCTTAAGTGTGCGGACCCTACGGGTTCGAGAACAATGTAGACATGACCGAGACACGTCTCCGGTCAATAACCAATAGCGGAACCTGGATGCTCATATTGGTTCCTATATATTCTACGAAGATCTTTTATCGGTCAGACCGCATAACAACATACGTTGTTCCCTTTGTCATCGGTATGTTACTTGCCCGAGATTCGATCGTCGGTATCTTAATACCTAGTTCAATCTCGTTACCGGCAAGTCTCTTTACTCGTTTCGTAATACATCATCTTGCAACTAACTCATTAGTTGTAATGCTTGCAAGGCTTATGTGATGTGCATTACCGAGAGGGCCCAGAGATACCTCTCCGACAATCGGAGTGACAAATCCTAATCTCGAAATACGCCAACCCAACATTAACCTTTGGAGACACCTGTAGAGCTCCTTTATAATCACCCAGTTACGTTGTGACGTTTGGTAGCACACAAAGTGTTCCTCCGGTAAATGGGAGTTGTATAATCTCATAGTCATAGGAACATGTATAAGTCATGAAGAAAGCAATAGCAACATACTAAACGATCGGGTGCTAAGCTAATGGAATGGGTCATGTCAATCACATCATTCTCCTAATGATGTGATCCCATTAATCAAATGACAACACATGTCTATGGTTAGGAAACATAACCATCTTCGATTAACGAGCTAGTCAAGTAGAGGCATACTAGTGACGTTTGGTTTGTCTATATATTCACACAAGTATTATGTTTCCGGATAATATAATTCTAGCATGAATAATAAACATTTATCATGATATAAGGAAATAAAATAATAACATTATTATTGCCTCTAGGGCATATTTCCTTCAGCGGCCTAGACCGACATTACATGAGCGCGTTCATGAGACTGGTTCTACCGACGTGCTTCGCACACAGGTGACTAGTGGGTGTCTGTTTCTCCAATTTTAGTTGAATCGAGTTTGACTATGCCTGGTCCTTGTTGAAGGTTAAAACAGCACACTTGACGAAAAATCGGTATGGCTTTGATGCGTAGGTAAGAACGGTTCTTGCTAGAAGCCCATAGCAGCCACGTAAAACTTGCAACAATAAAGTAGAGGATGTCCAACTTGTTTGAAGGCTTGTTGTGATGTGATACGGTCAAGACATGATGATATATAAATTGTTATATGAGATGATCATGTTTTGTAACAGTTATCGGCAACTGGCAGGAGCCATATAGTGTCGCTTTATTGTATGAAACGCAATCGTCATGTAATTGCTTTACTTTATCACTAAGCGGTAGCGATAGTCGTAGAAGCAATAGTTGGCGAGACGACAACTGTAACACCCCGATAATCATGCTACGGTAACCCAAACTAATGGTGCCTTGTCATCAAGAATTACTAAGATAATTTGCCTCTTGATAAAAAAATAATTAAATTCAAATCCAATTTGAATGCAAGTCAAATATTTAGATTTTCAAAGTTACAAATAAAATAGTGCATAGTATTTCAAATAATCTCAAAGCAATTATAAAAACTAGTTCAACATTATTTCGATTCCAAAATTGCCCCTGTAAATTATTTTAGTGAACCAACAACACACTACATGACCTTTTTCAATTTCTAAAAATATTTAAACCTTTTTATATGACCTCAAAATTTTTGTGGCACCTAATAGTAATGTGCTTGAATTATGTGACAAGTCTCAGATCTACAAAAATTCATTTAGTTCTAAATTAAAATAGAAAGCAAGAGAAAAATTGCTAACAGAAAAGAAATTGGAAATGGGCGAGTGTTACACTTCACTGCTGGGCTTCAAGTGCATAGTGGGAGCCCAGCCCATCTCCACCTCCTCCTCCTCCTCTGTACAGGGATAGGAGGTCGTGGCGCACATCCGGGGCACCATGCCCATGGATGGCCACCACGTCGCCTCCCCAAGGCTATATATACGTCCTCTGGAAACCCTAAACCGCCCTCTTCCATTCCCCCTCGTTCCACCTTTGCCCCCTTCCTCTATTGCCCGAATCCGAGCTCGGAAGATCCACGGTGACCGTTGCCTCTTCGTCGTTGACGCAGCCACCGGCGTCTCCGGCGTGCGGGAGCACATCGAGGAGGTCCGCCACGGTCGATTTCGTCCATCCCGAGGACCGAATCAAGCCGAGGTGTCGCGTAGAAGTCGCCATCGCCGGTCTTCTTCACCGGCCGCCGCACACCATCGCCGATCCCGTCGCCCTCTGCTGCTCTCGTCTCTCGCCGAGCCTTCCTTGTGCCCCTAGGTGAGCCTCTCCTTCGGTTCCCCCTATTTTCCCCTTCGAAACACCATCGTAGGCCGCCGTCACCGCCATGCCCGATGTCATCGGAGCTCGTGCTCACTGCTCTGATGTCCGCGTTCCCGTGCGCATTTGGTAGCACCCTTGGCCACCCGCGCCCGCGCTCACGCACGCCCTCACAGCCGCCCGCACGTGCTTCGCGGCTGCTGCCTCTGCATCGCTATTGCTGCTTCCCGTGCGCTCGCCCGTTGCCATGCCGCCGCTCAGCTCCTGCCATTGCCGCCTTCTGTCGCCGCTGCCCTCTGTTGCTTAGCTGCTTAGCTTCTGCCGTGGCTGCTATTGCTTAGCTGCTGCCGCTGCCATGCACTACTTGCTGCTGCTAATGGCCACGGCGGCCAGGCTGTGTGTGTGGGTGTGCACAGCCACACTGGCGGCCGTGCCAATTAGGTTATGGGCTAATTGGTAGTACTAGTTAGTTTAGTTACTACACTATGACATGTGGGCCCCATTTGATTAAAGTTAAGTTTTTATAAGATTATATATAGCTTTATGACATGTGGGCCACCACCTCTCCTTTTGACCAGTCAAATTGACTTGGTCAACTCGTTCTAAAACAAAACCAAAAATTCTATAATATTGCTAAAACTTTAAAAATTCATATAAAATAAACCGTAGCTCGGATGAAAAAGTTATATATATATATATATATATATGAAAGTTGCTTAGAAGAATCCAACAAATCCGAATACACGGTCCGTTCACCTATGACATGCTTCTACCTAGCTGAACATGGAACATTCCCCCTCCGGTCATCTGTCTGACATAGGTTCAGTACCGGGAAAACATTCCCGGTTGAATTCCCCCTTCACCTAAATCGTGTAGCCATATGTTAGGTCACACCAGGCACAACATATTGCCAGGTTATGCTTTGTGATGCTTATGTTTGCATTATATTTATTGTTTCTTCCCCCTCTTCTCTCCGGTAGCCTACGAGGCCGACGCCGCTGCTACCCAGTACGACTATGGTGTTGACGACCCGTCCTTCTTGCCAGAGCAACCAGGCAAGCCCCCCTTGATCATCAGATATTGCCTATTCTACTCCCTACTACTTGCATTAGAGTAGTGTAGCATTTTACTGCTTTCCGTTAATCCTATTCTAATGCATAGCCTGTCATTGTTGCTATAGTTGTTGATACCTTACCTGCAATCCTAAATGCTTAGTATAGGATGCTAGTTTATCATCAGTGGCCCTACATTCTTGTCAGTATGCCATGCTATACTATCGGGCCGTGATCATGTCGGGTGTTGATCACGGGTATATACTATACATATTACACATGATACATGTTGTGACTAAAGTCGGGTCGGCTCGTTGAGTACCCGCGGTTGATTCACGAATTGGGGGCTGAAAGGACATACTTTCCCGACGGGCCTCTGTGTGGATCTTTGTGGCAGAGCGACAGGATAGGTTGAGACCACCCAGGAGAGAGGTGGGCCTGGCCCTAGTCGGTGTTTGCGGTTACTTCAAGATAACACGCTTAACGAGATCTTGGTATTTGATCTGAGTCTGGCCACTGGCCTATACGCACTAACCAACTACGCGGGAACAGTTTTGGGCACTCGACGTCGTGGTATCAGCCGAAGCCTTCGTGACGTCAGCGACTGAGCGGCGCGCTGGGTTGGACCACGTAACGCAACTTCCTTTGTAATGGAGGTTGCTCGGTCTGCTCACCAGCCGCGTACGCAACGTGCAGGTGTGAAATGGGCGATGGGCCCAGACCCCTACGCGCATAGGATTTAGACCGGTGTGCTGACCTCTCTGTTGTGCCTAGGTGGGGCTGCGACGTGTTGATCTTTCGAGGCCGGGCATGACCTAGGAAAGTGTGTCCGACCAAAGGGGATCGAGCATGTTGGGAAATGTGGTGCACCCATGCAGGGAAGTTTATCTATTCGAATAGTCGTGTCCCTCGGTAAAGGGATGACCCGGAGTTGTACCTCGACTGTCGGTTCAATATCCGGCGAATCTCGTAGTAGGGGTTCTAAGCTAGGCGTCTTGGAGCGATGGTAACACGAACACGGGATTTTACCCAGGTTCGGGCCCTCTTGATGGAGGTAAAACCCTATGTCCTGCTTTTGATTGTATTCATATGGGTGTAGTACAGAGTACATATGTCTACCACGAGACTGATCTAATGAATATGAGATTGTCTATTGACTAGCCTTGCCCCGGTTTATATAAGACACCGGAGGTCTAGGGTTTAGGAGAGTCCTTTTCTTGGGCGCCAAGTCTTGTGGAGTCTTCCTTGTATGCGGCAGGGGTTGTCCGAACTGGCCCATGAGTATGCGGCCACGGGGTCCTCGGCCCAATCTAACTGATCGGGAGACGACGTGGTGAGTCCCCCCTAATCCAGGACACCATCATCGACCTTATGACAACTAGAACTGGATACTTAATAAAATACACCCTTCCAAGTGCCAGATACAACCCGGTGATCGTTCTCTCACAGGGCGACGAGGGAAGGATCACCGGGTAGGATTATGCTATGTGATGATACTTGGTTAACTTACCATCTACTCTCTTATACTGCTTCAAGACGGAGGCTGCCAAAAGCGTAATCTTCGATAGGACTAGCTATCCCCCTCTTATTTTGGCATTCTGCAGTTCAGTCCACAGATACTACCCATTTTATTGATACCAATGCATACGTAGTGTAGATCCTTGCTTGCGAGTACTTTGGATGAGTACTCACGGTTGCTTTCCTACTTCTTTTCCCCTTTTACCGGTTACTACGATCATATGATGGAGTCCAGGAGCTAGAGGACCCCGAGGAAGATTCTACGTGGAGTTCGGCTTCGAGGAGTAGTTAGGAGGTCCCTGGCAGGAGGCATGCGCCTCTTTCGATCTGTATCCCAGTTTGTGCTAGCCTTCTTAAGGCAAACATGTTGAACTTATGTCTATACTCAGATATTGTTGTTTTCCGCTGACTCTTGTGTTTTCAAGCTTATGTATTCGAGCCCTCGAGGCCCCTGGCTTGTAATATAAAGCTTGTATTATTTTATTTGTGTCTAGAGTTATGTTGTGATATCTTGCCTTGAGTCCTTGATCTTGATCGTACACATTTGCGTGTATGATTAGTGTACGATTAAATGGAGGGCATCACAAGTTGGTATCAGAGCCGACTGCCTGTAGGAATCCCCCTTCCAACTCCTTGGCCGAAGTTGAGTCTAGTCATTGCAAAACTTTTACTAACATGGATGTGTGTCTTACAGGCCCACGTCGCAATTTGGGTGGTATTAGGATCTTTTATTCCTTGTTTATACTCTGGGACTCTAATCTCTCTTCTATTCGGGTTAAAATGAATTTACTAATTCTAACTCTAGGTTCTCGTACCCACTTCCTCCCGGAGAGCCCCTCACTCCAGATGCTTGCTTGGTGCACCGAAGGATTCCGAAGATACTCTCAGAAGTTCTCTCGAGACTCTATGCCCTTCACTTTTGCAATCCCGTACTACCGATAGGTCCCTATGGATAAATACATACACCCGTCGTTCTTACTTTTATTCCCAGTTGATCTTGATATTACAAGATACCCCGAAATTCTCTCCATTGTTTCGAAAATACTTTGAGCCTATTGCCTTACAGTTCTTTGCCACATGAATACCCCTATGGATAATTACTCGCACTTATTGAGTATCCGCTCATTCCCAGTTGTTCACGTGTTTCACAAAAGTCTTCGAAATCCATTCGATCTTCCAAAAATCCTCAATAGCCTATTGCTCTCGAAATTCTTGCTTGCTTGCATTATGATTAATCTCATAAGTCTGGTAATCTTATTGGCATCCTTTGCCATTATCATTTAGAGTCCGCTGATTCAATATATTGTGAATGCTCGCAATCCTCAACCAGATCCTAGAATCCATCCTTCCGGCTCAGACTCCATTTTAAACATGAGCTGGATCTCGACCAACCAAATTGCCATCGATTGTACCCCTAAGGCTATTCAACTTATCCATCCCTAATCAGAGCATTGCTTCTGATCCCTTGTCTTGGAATTCATAATTCCTTTGCATTTGAGCTTTGAGTTAGTCAGTTGCTTCTATAATCTGATCTCCTTGCATTCTTTCTTCCTCTGGTTGAGTACCGATACTCACATCAGATCCCCTATGGACCACCAGATCCTTTGTTGGATTTTTGTCCGACAACGTCCTTCGTATTCATTAAACTTGTGAGCCTTTCATCAGATACATAATGCCTTTGGTAAATTGTACCCCCTGCTTTTGTCAACCATGCTCTGCTACCGAGCTTGAGTTATTCGCTCCTGAAGTTGGTGGCATGTGTTCATAAGATGCCCCAATGGGTTAAACCTATGCCATCCTTACTCTGTGTGAACCCGAAAGATTTCACGGGTCATAATTATCTATTATTGCACCAGGTAAAACTTTCAACAACTAATGTCATTTTCGAAAAGCGAGAGGTGAATGGAAGGTTATACAATGAAGAAGTGGGAGTCGACCTTGAACTTTGTGTTCATACCCATGGACACGATGTATATCCTATCATGGAAGCTTCTTGTAACACTAACTATTCCCTTGATATAATATCATTTGGTATCTGTGAATTGATCCTTTGCAATCGTGGTTCCGATCATATTTTCTCCTTGATTTCATTTCTCGGACTAGTTAAAGCACTTATCTTCTGCAGATCAATACACCTTTGCAAACCCCTATTATGTTCTACCTTCAAGTATTACCCTGTGGTATCTCGATAAAAATCACAGAACCATATTACTTCTTATGAGTTCTTCTTCAAGTATTATTTCTCACCGATTCCAATTTTTCCCCGGGTATGGGTTGTTAGACACTCAGGGAAACCGATAGTGAATCGAGTCCGTAATCCGATTCATTAACTCTAAGTAATTTTTGTTGCTTATGAGTTTAATAATCCTTCAAGTCATTCCTAACCCGATCGGCTATATCATTATCGTGCTAAATTTTGACTGTGCTACCTGGTCCTTCTTTCCGGAGCACAAATATTCGACGATGAGCTAAGCTTATGTCGATCTTCCTCGGCATATCATTTTACCTTAAACAACAGCTTGATTTCGAGTTTGTGTCGTATCCGTGGTTTCAATAACTTTTCGCTCCATCCTTCCTTTTGCTTGATGTCGTCGATGAGCGATTATATCTTCATGAAATCTCTCAACAACTGTGTCATGGTCATTGTCAACATCCCGAGCTCTTCCAAGATATATATCAAGTTCTTGATGAGAAATACCATCCTTGCCCCTCGATGATTTGTGTTATCATCAACCACTTTATTGCCTTCCGTTCAACACAAACTTGTTCGTGTTTTGTGTTATACCTTGAGATCCTTGCTACCTAGCATTTATTCTTCTTTACCTTGGAAGTATTACCATCTTGTATGTCAAGAAAGTCGTGGAATTTCACCACCTCTTTAAGAGATCTTGATACAGGTGATACTTCTTGCCATATCCATTCATTCCTTTGTCCCCATGTTGTTTCGAACCGGAAAACCGACAATTGAACTATGACGTGCGACTTCAAAACTTCTAGCAACCCTATTGCTTTGAACATAATGGTCGATATTTCATTCTTAGACCATTGGTTATCGAATCACCATTCTAACATTGATCATGCTACCTAAGCCCATATTTCAGGTGCACCTTTCAGCCAATGTTTAATTGTGTATGTTTTTTAGCATACATCATTGTGTCATTTGATCTGACAAATGTTATCCCCTTGTTCACATAAGTGTGGAAATCCATCTTTTGAAAATCTCGGTGAATTGTCGCTGAGTCAATCAGCCACCTTCTCACCTCTCCTTCATTTAATGATGAGCTTTTGTTTTGGAACTCGCTTCCATAGTTCAATTCCCGAGAATCTTACAATGTCATCTTGACAAATTGTGTTGCACCTTCTTCCCAGGCATCCCAAGTCTGAGTTATCCTGACACCAATCAGATCTGAATCTCGGTCAGATATGATGGTTGTAACATATTCCCAAGAGTTATAACATTGGTCTTTGACCCAATAAGGTGATGTTATGCTTCGCACACTTGGGCGGAGGACGTCTTGTTATAGTTTCCTTTTTAGCAAGCTTAGCGATTCTACCATGAGGAAATTGTAAGACTTACTCTATAAGTTGTTCCTGATTTATCCTTTTCGTATCCAAAGTCCGACCTTTGCTTGAAGACCATGTCAATGCTATCTTGAAGCACGTCTGTGGTACTCCGATTTTCAATAAGAACATTTGAAGCACAATGCTCAATTTTCTTCATCAATTATCCAAACATCGTTGTATGGGTAATGTCATGGAGTTCTCTCCCCTTACCTAAAGAGTTTTCTACTTTATATCATGTCATGGATATCATGCCCTACTTGTCCGTGGGAAGGATATACCCCTGGAATTTGTGTTTTAACACATTTTCCTTTCCATTGTTCTATTTAATCTGATAATCATCTATTCATTTCCATTGTTGGTTTAACCTTTCTTGTGATCTATATGATCTAAGCAGTAATATTCTCCTGCTTATGTAAACTCCTCATTGTACAGTTCTGTCAGCAAGACCCTGTTACTATTGTTGATGACATTCCGGTAGCCATCAATGGACGAGAACTTTGCCTATTGGTCCGCCTCGTTCAACGAGCAGGAAAATGGTTCTCTTTGTCCCTCGCCCTTGGTACCGACATTGTTGCTAACATATAACTAACATGCTACCCTCTGACATGCCTTACTGTCATGACCGTGCAAGATGTCACTGCCCTTCCTACTTTAACCCACATGGTGGGCCCAAAACCCACAAGTCCCGCAGGATCGAAACCTGACTCTCCTGTACACCCTGTTACCAAAGTTATTCCTCAAGCTTGACTTCATATGTAATTCATGGGCCACCTGCCTAGTGACCTATTCTGGTATGAGACGCAATATGTATTCTCGTTGCTCTAGACCCCTTTCACACGCTGTTTCAGGCATCGAACGATTGCCTACCCGCTCAAAACTTCTCATGGTACCTTCTTACCTTGCTCTCGATATCTTATTAAGTTTCAATTCGAGAGTTACCTTCCACCACCTTCCCCGATGTTATCTACCAGATAGTTAACCATGCAGAGGCCCGTTCTCCCGGAATACCCCCCCTCCTTTATTCTTTCATAAGTACGATGGAGTTCCCGAAGAAAGGATGCCGACTTCATCATGATGAACCGAAGCAGAGAAATGAAGACATCAACGTAATGGGTCGACCTCTTCGAGAAGAGCAACCAAGACCGAGAAGATCCGTTAGATTTTTCTTAACCCAATCCCTCCCCTCCTAAATCTCGGGACGAGATTTCTTGTAGTGGAGGAGATTTGTAACACCCCGATAATCATGCTACGGTAACCCAAACTAATGGTGCCTTGTCATCAAGAATTACTAAGACAATTTGCCTCTTGATAAAAAAATAATTAAATTCAAATCCAATTTGAATGCAAGTCAAATATTTAGATTTGCAAAGTTACAAATAAAATAGTGCATAGTATTTCAAATAATCTAAAAGCAATAAAAAACTAGTTCAACATTATTTGGATTCCCAAATTGCCCCTGTAAATTATTTTAGTGAAGCAACAACACAGTACATGACCTTTTTCAATTTCTAAAAATATTTAAACCTTTTTATATGACCACAAACTTTTTGTGGCACCTAATAGTAATGTGCTTGAATTATGTGACAAGTCTCGGATTTAACAAAATTCATTTAGTTCCAAACTAAAATAGAAAGCAAGAGAAAAATTGCTAACAGAAAAGAAATTGGAAATGGGCCAGTGTTACACTACACTTCTGGGCTTCGAGTGCACAGTGGGAGCCCAGCCCATCTCCACCTCGTCCTCCTCCTTTGTACAGGGGATAGGAGGTCATGGCGCACATCCGGGGCGCCATGCCCGTGGATGGCCACCACGTCGCCTCCCCAAGGCTATATATACGTTCTCTGGAAACCCTAAACCGCCCTCTTCCATTCCCCCTCGTTCCACCTTCGCCCCCTTCCTCTACTGCCCGAATCCGAGCTCGGAAGATCCGCGGCGACCATTGCCTCTTCGTCGTTGATACGGCCACCGACGTCTCCAGCGTGCGGGAGCACGTCGAGGAGGTCCACCACGGTCGACCTCGTCCGTGCTGAGGACCGAATCAAGCCGAGGTGCCGCGTAGAAGTCGCCATCGCCGGTCTTCTTCACCGGCCGCCACACACCATCGCCGATGCCATCGCCCTCTGCTGCTCCCGTCCCTCGCCGAGCCTTCCTTGTGCTCCTAGGTGAGCCTCTCCTTCGGTTCCCCCTATTTTCCCCTTCGAAACACCATCGTAGGCCGCCGTCATCGCCATGCCCGATGCCGTCGGAGCTCGCGCTCACTGCTCCGTTGTCCGTGTTCCCGCGCGCCCTTGGCCACCCGTGCCCACGCCCACGCGCGCCCTCACAGCCGCCCGCACGTGCTTCGCGGCTGCTGCCTCTGCATCGCTGCTGCTGCTTCCCGTGCACTCGCCCGTTGCCATGCCGCCGCTCAGCTCCTGCCATTGCCGCCTTCTGTCGCTGCTGCCCTCTGTTGCTTAGCTGCTTAGCTTCTGCCACTGCTGCTATTGCTTAGCTGCTGCCGCTGCCATGCACTACTTGCTGCTGCTAATGGCCACGGCGGCTAGGCTGTGTGCGTGGGTGTGCACAGCCACACTGGCCGGCCGTGCCAATTAGATTATGGGCTAATTGGTAGTACTAGTTAGTTTAGTTGCTACACTATGACATGTGGGCCCCATTTGATTAAGTTAAGTTTTTTAATAAGATTAGATATAGCTTTATGACATGTGGGCCACCACCTCTCCTTTTGACTTGTCAAATTGACTTGGTCAACTCATTCTAAAACAAAACCAGAAATTCTATAATATTGCTAAAACTTTAAAATTTCATATAAAATAAACCGTAGCTCGGATGAAAAAGTTTTATATATGAAAGTTTCTTAGAAAAATCCAATCCGAATACGCGGTCCGTTCACCTGTGACATGCCTCTACCTAGCTGAACATGGAACAATCCCCCTCCGGTCATCTGTCTGACACAGGTTGGATACCGAGAAAACATTCCCGGTTGAATTCCCCCTTCACCTAAATCGTGTAGCCATACGTTAGGTCACACCCGGCACAACATATTGCCATGTTATGCTTTGTGATGCTTATGTTTGCATTATATTTATTGTTTCTTCCCCCTCTTCTCTGCGGTAGCCTACGAGGCCGACGCCGCTGCTACCCAGTATGACTATGGTGTTGATGACCCGTCCTTCTTGCCAGATCAACCAGCCCCCCCTGATCATCAGATATCACCTATTCTACTCCCTACTGCTTGCATTAGAGTAGTGTAGCATGCTACTGCTTTCCGTTAATCCTATTCTGATGCATAGCCTGTCATTGTTGCTACAGTTGTTGATACCTTACCTGCAACCCTAAATGCTTAGTATAGGATGCTAGTTTATCATTAGTGGCCCTACATTCTTGTCAGTATGCCATGCTATACTATCGGGCCGTGATCACATCAGGTGTTGATCACGGGTATATACTATACATATTACACATGATACATGTTGTGACTAAAGTCGGGTCGGCTCGTTGAGTACCCGCGGTTGACTCACGAATTGGGGGCTGAAAGGACATACTTTCCCGACGGCCCTCTATGTGGATCTTTGTGGCAGAGCGACAGGACAGGTTGAGACCACCTAGGAGAGAGGTGGGCCTGGCCCTGGTTGGCGTTCGCGGTTACTTCAAGATAACACGCTTAACGAGATCTTGGTATTTGATCTGAGTCTGGCCACTGGCTTATACACACTAACCAACTACGCGGAACAGTTATGGGCACTCGACGTCGTGGTATCAGCCGAAGCCTTCGTGACGTCAGCGATTGAGTGGCGCGCGCCCGGTTGGACCGCGTAGCGCAATTTCCTTCGTAATGGAGGTTGCTAAGTCTGCTCACCGGTTGCGTATGCAACGTGCAGGTGTGCAATGGGTGATGGGCCCAGACCCCTGCGCGCATAGGATTTAGACTGGCATGCTGACCTCTTTGTTGTGCCTAGGTGGTGCTGCAACGTGTTGATCTTCTGAGGCCGGGCATGACCCAAGAAAGTGTGTCCGACCAAAGGGGATCGAGCATGTTGGGAAATGTGGTGCACCCCTGTAGGGAAGTTTATCTATTCGAATAGTCGTGTCCCTCGGTAAAAGGACGGCCCGGAGTTGTACCTCGACCTTATGACAACTAGAACTGGATACTTAATAAAATACACCCTTCCAAGTGCCAGATACAACCCGGTGATCGCTCTCTCACAGGGCGACGAGGGAAGGATCGCCGGGTAGGATTATGCTATGCGATGATACTTGTTTAACTTACCATCTACTCTCTTCTACTGCTTCAAGATGGAGGCTGCCAGAAGCGTAGTCTTCGATAGGACTAGCTATCCCTCTCTTATTCTGGCATTCTGCAGTTCAGTCCACAGATACTACCCATCTTATTGATACCAATGCATATGTAGTGTAGATCCTTGCTTGCGAGTACTTTGAATGAGTACTCACGGTTGCTTTCCTACTTCTTTTTCCCCTTTTCCCGGTTACTGTGATCATATGATGGAGTCCAGGAGCTAGAGGATCCCGAGGACGATTCTACGTGGAGTTCGGCTTCGAGGAGTAGTTAGGAGGTCCCAGGCAGGAGGCATGCGCCTCTTTCGATATGTATCCCACTTTGTGCTAGCCTTCTTAAGGCAAACTTGTTGAACTTATGTCTATACTCAGATATTGTTGTTTTCTGCTGACTCTTTTGTTTTCAAGCTTATGTATTCGAGCCCTCGAGGCCCCTGGCTTGTAATATAAAGCTTGTATTATTTTATTTGTGTCTAGAGTTGTGTTGTGATATCTTCCCGTGAGTCCTTGATCTTGATCGTACACATTTGCATGTATGATTAGTGTACGATTAAATGGAGGGCGTCACAACAACGATGCTACGATGGAGATCCAGGTGTCAAGCCGGTGACGATGGTGATCATGACGGTGCTTTGGAGATGGAGATCAAAGGCACAAGATGATGATGGCCATATCATATCACTTATTTTTTGCATGTGATGTTTACCTTTTATGCATCTTATTTTTCTTAGTACGATGGTAGCATTATAAGATGATCCCTCACTAAATTTCAAGGTGCAAGTGTTCTCCCTAAGTATGCACCGTTGCTACAGTTCGTGTGCCGAGACACCACGTGATGATCAGGTGTGATAAGCTTTACGTTCACATACAACGGGTGCAAGCCAGTTTTGCACACGCGGAATACTCGGGTTAAACTTAACGAGCCTAGCATATGCAGATATGGCCACGGAACACTGAGACCGAAAGGTCGAGCATGAATCATATAGTAGATATGATCAACATAGTGATGTTCACCATTGACAACTACTCCATCTCACATGATGATCGGACATGGTTTAGTTGATATGGATCACATGATCATTTAGATGACTAGAGGGATGTCTATCTAAGTGGGAGTTATTAAGTAATATGATTAATTGAACTTTAATTTCTCATGAACTTAGTCCTGATAGTTTTTGCATATCTATGTTGTATATCAATAGCTCGCGTATAGCTCCCCTGTTTTATTTTTGGTATGTTCCTCGAGAAAACTATGTTGAAAGATGTTAGTAGCAATGATGCGGACTGAGTCCGTGATCTGAGGATTGTCCTCATTGCTACATAGAATAATTATGTCCTTGATGCACCGCTAGGTGACAGGCCTATTGCAGGAGCAGATGCAGACGTTATGAACGTTTTGCAAGCTCGGTATGATGACTACGTGATAGTTTAGTGCACCATACTTTACGGCTTAAAACCGGGAATTCAAAAACTTTTTGAACACCATGGAGCATATGAGATGTTCCAAGAGTTGAAATTAGTATTTCAGGCTCATGCCCATGTCGAGAAGTATGAGACCTCTGGCAGTACTTTGCGTACAAGATGGAGGAGAATAGCTCAACCATTGAGCATGTGCTAAGATTGTCTGGGTACTACAATTGCTTGAATCAAGTGGGAGTTAATCTTCCAGATAAGATAGTGATTGACAATGTTCTCTAGTCACTATCACCAAGTTACTAGAACTTCGTGATGAACTATAATATGCAAGGGATGACGAAAATGATTCCCAAGCTCTTCGCGATGCTGAAATCAGCGAAGGTAGAAATCAAGAAATAGCATCAAGTGTTGATGGTTAGCAAGACCACCAGTTTCAAGTTAAAGGGCAAAGGAAAAGAAAGGGAACTTCAAAGAAGAATGGCAAGCATGTTGCCACTCCCATGAAGAAGTCCAAAGCTAGACCCAAGCCTAAAACTAAGTGCTTCTACTACAAAGGAAATGGTCACTAGAAGTGGAACTGCCCTAGATACTTGGCGGATAAGAAGGATGGCAAAGTAAACAAAGGTATATTTGATATACATGTTATTGATGTGTACTTTACTAGTGTTTATAGCAACCCATCAGTATTTGATACTGGTCCAGTTGCTAAGACTAGTAACCCGAAAACAGGAGTTGCAAGATAAACAGAGACTAGTTAAGGACGAGGTGACGATGTGTATTAGAGATGATTCCAAGGTTGATAAGATCACCATCGCACACTCCTTTTACCTTCGGGATTAGTGTTGAACCTAAAATAAATGTTATTTGGTGTTTTCATTGAGCATGAATATGATTGGATCATGTTTATTGCAATACGATTATTCATTTAAGTCAAAGAATAATTGTTGTTCTGTTTACATGAATAAAACCTTCTATGGTCATACGCTTAATATAAATGGTTTATTGAATCTTGATCGTAGTAATACACATATTCATAATATTGATGCCAAAAGATGCAAAGTTGACAATGATGTAAAACACATGAAGAAACTCCATGCGGATAGACTTTTGGAATCACTTGATTATGAATCATTTGATGCTTGCAAACCATGCCTCATTGGCAAGATGACTAAGACTCCGTTCTCCGGAACAATGGAGCGAGACACTGACTTGTTGGAAATAATACATACCGATGTATGCAGTTCGATGAGTGTTGAGGCTCGCGGTGGGTATCGTTATTTTCTGACCTTCACAGATGATTTGAGCAGATATGGGTATATCTACTTAATGAAACACAAGTCTAAAACATTTGAAAAGTTCGAAGAATTTCCGAGTGAAGTAGAGAATCATTGTAACAAGAAATTAAAGTTTCTATGATCTGATCGCGGAGGCGAATATTTGAGTTACGAGTTTGGCCTTCATTTAAAACAATGTAGAATAGTTTCACAACTCACGCGCCCTGGAACACCACAGCATAATGGTGTGTCCGAACGTTGTAACCGCACTTTATTAGATATGGTGCGATCTATGATGTCTCTTACCGATTTACCGCTATCGTTTTGGGGGTTATGCATTAGAGACATCTGCATTCATATTAAATAGGGCACCATCTAAATCTGTTGAGACGACACTGTATGAACTATGGTTTGGCAAGAAACCAAAGCTGCCGTTTCTTAAAATTTGGAGTTGCGATGCTTATGTGAAAAAGTTTCAAACTGATAAGCTCGAACCCAAATCGGAGAAGTGCGTCTTCATAGATACCCCAAAGAAACTGTTGGGTACACCTTCTATCACAGATCCTAAGGCAAGATCTTCGTTGCTAAGAATGGATCCTTTCTAGAGAAAGAGTTTCTCTCGGAAGAAGTGAGTGGGAGGAAAGTAGAACTTGATGAGGTAGTTGTACCTGCTCTCCGAAATGGAAAGTAGTTCATCACAGAAATCAGTTATAGTGATTCCTACACCAATTAGTGAGGAAGCTAATGATGATGATCATGAAACTTCAGATCAAGTTACTACCGAACCTCGTAGGTCAGCTAGAGTATGGTCCAGACCAGAGTGGTACGGTAATCCTTTCTGGAAGTCATGTTACCAGACCATGACGAACCTATGAACTATGAGGAAGCGATGATGAGCCCAGATTCCGCGAAATGGCTTGAGTCCATGAAATCTGAGATGGGATCCATGTACGAGAACAAAGTATGGACCTTGGTTGACTTGCCCGATGATCGACGAGTCATTAAGAATAAATGGATCCTCAAGAGGAAGACAGTGGCTGATAGTAGTGTTACTATCTACAAAGCTCGAATTGTCACAAAAGGTTTTCGACAAGTTCAAGGTGTTGACTATGATGAGATTTTCTCACCCGTAGAGATGCTTAAAGTCTGTCCGAATCATGCTAGCAATTGCCGCATTTTATGATTATGAAATATGGCAAATGGATGTCAAAAACCTACATTCCTTAATGGATTTCTTAAAGAAGAGTTGTATATGATGCAACCAGAAGGTTTTGTCAATCCTAAAGGTGCCAACAAAGTGCGCGAACTCCAGCGATCCATCTATGGACTGGTGCAAGCATCTCGGAGTTGGAATATACACTTTGATAAGGTGATCAAAAGCATACGGTTTTATACAGACTTTTGGAGAAGCCTGTATTTACAAGAAAGTGAGTGGGAGAACTACAGCCTTTCTAATAAGTATATGTGAATGACATATTGTTGATCGGAAATGATGTAGAATTTTCTGGAAAGCATAAAGGAGTGTTTGAAAGGAGTTTCTCAAAGAAAGACCTCGGTGAAGTTGCTTACATATTGGGCATCAAGATCTATAGAGATAGATTAAGACGCTTGATAAGATTCTTCAATGAGTACATACCTTGACAAGATTTTGAAGTAGTTCAAAATGGAACAGACAAAGAAGGAGTTCTTGCATGTAGGTGTAAAGCTGAGTAAGACTCAAAACACGACCACGGCAGAAAATAGAAAGAGAATGAAAGTCACTCCCTATGTCTCAGCCATAGGTTGTATAAAGTATTCCATGCTGTATACCAGACCTATTGTGTACCTTGCCATGAGTTTGGCAAAGGGTACAATAGTGATCCAGGAGTGGATCACTGGACATCGGTCAAAGTTATCCTTAGTGGAAAAGGATATGTTTCTCGGTTATGGAGGAGATAAAAAGTTCGTCCTGAAGGGTTATGTCGATGCAAAGCTTTGGCACTGATCCGGATGACTCTAAGTCTCAATCTGGATACATATTGAAAGTGGGAGCAATTAGCTAGAGTAGCTCCGTGCAGAGCATTGTAGACATAGAAATTTGCAAAATACATATGGATTTGAATGTGGCAGGCCCGTTGACTAAACATTCTCTCACAAGCAAAACATGATCACACCTTAGTACTCTTTGGGTGTCAATCACATGGCGGTATGAACTAGATTATTGACTCTAGTAAACCCTTTGGGTGTTGGTCACATGGCAATGTGAACTATGGGTGTTAATCACATGGTGATGTGAAGTATTGATGTTAAATCACATGGCGATGTGAATTAGATTATTGACTCTAGTGCAAGTGGGAAACCGAAGGAAATATGCCCTAGAGGCAATAATAAAGTTGTTATTTATATCTCCTTATATCATGATAAATGTTTATTATTCATGCTATAATTGTATTAACAGGAAACTTAGTACATGTGTGAATACATAGACAAACAGAGTGTCCTTAGTATGCCTCTACTTGACTAACTCCTTAATCAAAGATGGTTAATTTTCCTAGCCATAGACATGTGTTATTTGATGAACGGGATCACATCATTAGAGAATGATGTGATGGACAAGACCCACCCGTTAGCTTAGCACTATGATCGTTTAGTTTATTGCTATTGCTTTCTTCATGACTTATACATGTTCCTCTGACTATGAGATTATGCAACTCCCGAATACTGGAGGAACACCTTGTGTGCTATCAAATGTCACAATGTAACTGGGTGATTATAAAGATGCTCTACAGGTGTATCCAATGGTGTTTGTTGAGTTGGCATATATCGAGATTAGGATTTGTCACCCTGTGTATCAGAGAGGTATCTCTGGGCCCTCTCGGTAATGCACATCACTATTATTGGATATAGTGCAATCTATGACGTCTCTTACCGATTTACCACTATCATTTTGGGGTTATGCATTAGAGACAGCTGCATTCACGTTAAATAGGGCACCATCTAAATCCGTTGAGACAACACCATACGAACTATGGTTTGGCTAGAAACCTAAGTTGTCGTTTCTTAAAGTTTGGGGTTGGGATGCTTATGTGAAAAAGTTTCAACCCGATAAGCTTGAACCCAAATCGGAGAAATGTGTCTTCATAGAATACCCAAAGGAAACTATTGGGTACACCTTCTATCACAGATCCAAAGGCAAGTTCTTTGTTTCTAAAAGTGGATCCTTTCTAGAGAAGGAGTTTCTCTCGAAAGAAGTGAGTGGGATGAAAGTAGAACTTGATGAGGTGACTGTACCCGCTCCCTTATTGGAAAGTAGTTCATCACAGAAATCTGTTCCTGTGAATACTACACCAATTAGTGAGGAAGCTAATGATGATGATCACGTAACTTCAGATCAAGTTACTACCGAACCTCGTAGGTAAACTAGAGTGAGATCCGCACCAGAGTGGTACGGTAATCCTCTTCTGGAGGTCATGTTACTTGACCATGACAAACCTACGAACTATGAGGAAGCAATGATGAGCCCAGATTCTGCGAAATGGCTTGAGGCCATGAAATCTGAGATGGGATCCATGTATGAGAACAAAGTGTGGACTTTGGTTGACTTGCCCGATGACCGGCAAACCATATAAAATAAATGGATCTTCAAGAGGAAGACGGACGCTGATAGTAGTGTTACTATCTACAAAGCTAGACTTGTCGAAAAAGGTTTTTGACAAAGTTCAAGGTGTTGACTATGATGAGATTTTCTCACTCGTAGCGATGCTTAAGTCTGTCCGAATCATGTTAGCAAATTGCCGCATTTTATGAAATCTGGCAAATGGATAAACAAAACTGGATTCCTTAAAGGATTTATTAAAGAAAGAGTTGTATATGATGCAACCAGAAGGTTTTGTCAATCCTAAAGGTGCTAACAAAATATGCAAGCTCCAGCGATCCATCTATGTACTGGTGCAAGCATCTCGGAGTTGGAATATACACTTTGATAAGTTGATCAAAGCATATAGTTTTATACAGCTTGCGGTGAAGCCTGTATTTACAAGAAAGTGAGTGGGAGCACTACAACATTTCTGATAAGTATATGTAAATTACATATTGCTGATAAAAAAAAATGTAGAATTACTCTGCAAAGCATAAAGGAGTGTTTGAAAGGAGTTTTCCAAAGAAAGACCTCGGTGAAGCTGCTTATATATTGAGCATCAAGATCTATAGAGATAGATCAAGACGCTTGATAAGTTTTTTCAATGAGTACATACCTTGACAAGATTTTGAAGTAGTTCAAAATGGAACAATCAAAGAAAGAGTTCATGCCTATGTTCCAAGGTGTGAAATTGAGTAAGACTCAAAGAACAACCACGGCAGAAGATAGAAAGAGAATGAAAGTCATTCCCTATGCCTCAGCCATAGGTTCTATAAAGTATGACATGCTGTGTACCAGATCTATTGTATACCCTACACTGTTTTTTGTCAAGGGAGTACAGTAGTGATCTAGGAGTAGATCACTGGACAACGGTCAAAATTATCCTTAGTGGAATAAGGATATCTTTCTCGATTATGGAGGTGACAAAAAAAGGGTTCGTCGTAAAGGGTTACATCGATGCAAATTTTGACACTGATCTAGATGACTCTAAATCTCAATCTGCATACATATTGAAAGTGGGAGCAATTAGCTAGAGTAGCTCTGTGCAGAGCATTGTTGACATAGAAATTTGCAAAATGCTTACGGATCTGAATGTGGCAGACCCGTTGACTAAACTTCTCTCACAAGCAAAACATGATCACACCTTAGTACTCTTTGGGTGTTAATCACATAGCGATGTGGACTAGATTATTGACTCTAGTAAACCCTTTGGGTGTTGGTCACATGTCGATGTGAACTATGGGTGTTAATCACATGGTGATGTGAACTATTAGTATTAAATCACATGGCGATGTGAACTAGATTATTGACTCTAGTGCAAGTGGGAGGCTGAAAGAAATATGCCCTAGAGGCAAGAATAAAGTTATTATTTATTTCCTTATTTCATGATAAATGTTTATTATTCATGCTAGAATTGTATTAACCGGAAACATAATACATGTGTGAATACATAGACAAACATAAGTGTCACTAGTATGCCTCTACTTGACTAGCTCGTTAATCAAAGATGGTTAAGTTTCCTAACCATAGACATGAGTTGTCATTTGATTAATGGGATCACATCATTAGGAGAATGATGTGATTGACTTGACCCATTCCGTTAGCTTAGCACTTGATCGTTTAGTTTGTTGCTATTGCTTTCTTCATGACTTATACATGTTCCTATGACTATGAGATTATGCAACTCCCGTTTATCGGAGGAACACTTTGTGTGCTACCAAACATCACAACGTAACTGGGTGATCATAAAGGTGCTCTATAGGTGTCTCCGAAGGTACTTGTTGGGTTGGCGTATTTCGAGATTAGGATTTGTCACTCCGATTGTCGGAGACGTATCTCTGGGCCCTCTCGGTAATGCACATCACTATAAGCCTTGCAAGCAATGTGACTAATGAGTTACTTGCGGGATGATGCATTAAGGAACGAGTAAAGAGACTTGCCAGTAATGAGATTGAACTAGGTATTGAGATACCGACGATCGAATCTCAGGCAAGTAACATACCGATGACAAAGGAAACAACATATGTTGTTATGCGGTTTGACCGATAAAGATCTTCGTAGAATATGTAGGAGCCAATATGAGCATCCAGGTTCCGCTATTGGTTATTGACCGGAGACGTGTCTCGGTCATGTCTACATAGTTCTTGAACCCGTAGGGTCCGCACGCTTAAAGTTCGATGACGGTTATATTATGAGTTTATGTGTTTTGATGTACCGAAGGTAGTTCGCAGTCCCGGATGTGATCACAGACATGATGAGGAGTCTCGAAATGGTCGAGTCATGAAGATTGATATATTGGAAGCCTATGTTTGGATATCGAAAGTGTTCCGGGTGAAATCAGGATTTTACCGAGTACCAGGAGGTTTCGGAACTCCCGGGGACATAATGGGCCTTAGTGGGCCTTGGTGGAAGAGAGAGGAGGCGGCCAGGGCAAGGGCCGCCCCCCTAGTCCGAATAGGACAAGGAGAGGGGGGCGGCGCCCCCCTTCCTTCTTCTCCTCCACCTCTTTCCCCTCTCTCTCCTAGTCCAACAAGGAAAAGGGGGGTCCTACTCCCTGTAGGAGTAGGACTCCTCCTGGCGCGCCCTCTCCCTTGGACGGTCGCACCCTCCCTTGCTCCTTTATATACGGGGGCAGGGGGCACCCCAAAGACACAACAATTGATTTGTTTGATCTTTTAGCCGTGTGCGGTGCCCCCCTCCACTATAGTCCACCTCGATAATACTGTAGCGGTGCTTAGGTGAAGCCCTGCGTCGGTAGAACATCAACATCGTCACCACGCCGTCGTGCTGACGAAACTCTCCCTCAACACTCGACTGGATCGGAGTTCGAGGGATGTCATCGGGCTGAACGTGTGCTGAACTCAGAGGTGTCGTGCGTTCGGTACTTGATCGGTCAGATCGTGAAGATGTACGACTACATCAACCGCATTGTGCTAACACTTCCGCTTTTGGTCTACGAGGTTACGTGGACAACACTCTCCCCTCTCCTTGCTATGCATCACCATGATCTTGCGTGTGCGTAGGAATTTTTTTGAAATTACTACGTTCCCCAACAGTGGTATCAGAGCTTGGTTTTATGCGTAGATGTCATATGTATGAGTAGAACACAAGTGAGTTGTGGGCGATACAAGTCATACTGCTTACCAGCATGTCATACTTTGGTTCGACGATATTGTTGGATGAAGCGGACCGGACCGACAGTACGCGTACACTTACGCGAGACTGGTTCTACTGACGTGCTTTGCACACAGGTGGCTGGCGGGTGTCAGTTTCTCCAACTTTAGTTGAACCGAGTATGGCTATGCCTGGTCCTTGAGAAGGTTAAAACAGCACTAACTTGATGAACTATCGCTGTGGTTTTGATGCGTAGGTAAGAACGGTTCTTGCTCAGCCCGTAGCAGCCATGTAAAACTTGCAACAACAAAGTAGAGGACATCTAACTTGTTTTTGCAGGGGCATGTTGTGATGTGATATGGTCAAGACGTGATGAGATATAAGTTGTTGTATGAGATGATCATGTTTTTTTGAAGTTATCGGCAATTGGCAGAAGCCTTATGGTTGTCTCTTTATTGCATAAGATGCAAGTGCCAAATAATTGCTTTACTTTATCGCTATGCGATAGCAATAGTTGCAAGAGCAATAGTTGGCGAGACGACCATGTGACGACACATTGATATAGATCAAGATGATGGAGATCATGGTGTCATGCCGGTGACGATGGAGATCATGACGATGCTTTGGAGATAGAGATCAAAGGAACAAAATGATGATGGCCATATCATGCCACATATTTTGATTGCATGTGATGTTTATCTTTTATACATCTTACTTTGCTTATTTATGACGGTAGCATTATAAGATGATCTCTCACTAAATTACAAGATAAAAGTGTTCTCCCTGAGTATGCACTGTTGCCAAAGTTCGTCGTGCCCAGACACCACGTGATGATCGGGTGTGATAAGCTCTACGTCCATCTACAACGGGTGCAAGCCAGTTTTGCACACGCAGAAATACTCTGGTTAAACTTGACGAGCCTAGCATATGCAGATATGGCCCCGGAACACTGGAGACCGAATGGTCGAGCGTCAATCATATAGTAGATATGATCAACATAATGATGTTCACCATTGAAAACTACTCCATTTCGCGTGATGATCGGTTATGGTTTAGTTGATATGGATCACGTGATCACTTAGATGATTAGAGGGATGTCTATCTAAGTGGGAGTTCTTAAGTAATATGATTAATTGAACTTTAATTTATCATGAACTTAGTCCTGGTAGTATTAGCATATCTATGTTGTAGATCAATAGCTCGCGTTTAGCTCCTCTGTTTTATTTTTGATATGTTCCTAGAGAAAACTAAGTTGAAAAAATGTTAGTAGCAATGATGCGGATTGGATCCGTGATCTGAGGATTATCCTCATTGCTGCACAGAAGAATTATGTCCTTGATGCACCACTAGGTGACAGGCCTATTGCAGGAGCAGATGCAGACGTCATGAACGTTTGGCCAGCTCAATATGATGACTACTTGATAGTTTAGTGCACCATGCTTAACAACTTAGAATCGGGATTTCAAAGACGTTTTGAATGTCATGGACCATATGAGATGTTCCAGGAGTTGAAGTTAATATTTCAAGCAAATACCCGAGTTGAGAGATATGAAGTCTCCAACAAGTTCTATAGCTAAAAGATGGAGGAGAATAGCTCAAGCAGTGAGCATGTGCTCAGATTGTCTGGGTACTACAACCGCTTGAATCAAGTGGGAGTTAATCTTCCAGATAAAATAGTGATTGACAGAATTCTCTAGTCACCATCACCAAGTTAGTAGAACTTCGTGATGAACTATAGTATGCAAGGGATGACGTAAATGATTCCCGAGCTTTTCATGATGATGAAATCGATGAAGGTAGAAATCAAGAAAGAGCATCAAGTGTTGATGATTAACAAGACCACTAGTTTCAAGAAAAGGGAAAGGGAAAGAAAGGGAACTTCAAGAATAACGGCAAGCAAGTTGCTGCTCAAGTGAAGAAGCCCAAGTATGGACCTAAGCCTGAGACTAAGTGCTTCTACTGCAAAGGGACTGGTCACTGGAAGCGGAACTACCCCAAGTATTTGGCGGATAAGAAGGATGGCAAAGTGAACAATGCTATATTTGATATACATGTTATTGATATGTACTTTACTAGTGTTTATAGCAACCCCTCGGTATTTGATACTGGTTCAGTTGCTAAGAGTAGACACTCGAAACGGGAGTTACAGAATGAACAGAGACTAGTGAAGGGTGAAGTGACGATGTGTGTTGGAAGTGGTTCCAAGATTGATGTGATCATCATCGCACACTCCCTATACTTTCGGGATTAGTGTTAAACCTAAATAAATGTTATTTGGTGTTTGCGTTGAGCATGAATATGATTTGATCATGTTTATTGCAAAATGGTTATTCATTTAAGTTAGAGAATAATTGTTGTCCTGTTTACATGAATAAAACCTTCTATGGTCATACACCCAATGAAAATGGTTCGTTGGATCTCTATCGTAGTAATACACATATTCATAATATTGAAGCCAAAAGATGCAAAGTTAATAATGATAGTGCAACTTATTTGTGGCACTACCGTTTAGGTCATATTGGTGTAAAGCGCATGAAGAAACTCCATGCTTATGGGCTTTTGGAATCACTTGATTATGAATCATTTTTTATGCTTGCGAACCATGCCTCATGGGCAAGATGACTAAGACTCCATTCTCCAGAACAATGGAGCGAGCAACTGACTTATTGGAAATAATACATACTGATGTATGCAGTCCGATGAGCGTTGAGGCTCGCGGCAGGTATCGTTATTTTCTGACCTTCACAGATGATTTGAGCAGATATGGGTATATCTACTTGATGAAACATAAGTCTCAAACATTTGAAAAGTTCAAAGAAGTTCAGAGTGAAGTGGAAAATCATCGTGACAAGAAAATAAAGTTTCTACGATTTGATCGCAGAGGCAACTATTTGAGTTACGAGTTTGGTCTTCAATTAAAACAATGTGGAATAGTTTCATAAAATCGTGCCACCTGGAATACCACAACATAATGGTGTGTCCGAACATCATAACCATACTATTATTGGATATAGTGCAATCTATGATGTCTCTTACCGATTTACCACTATTGTTTTGTGGTTATGCATTAGAGACAGCTGCATTCACGTTAAATAGGGCACCATCTAAATCCATTGAGATGACACCATATGAACTGTGGTTTGGCTAGAAACCTAAGCTGTCGTTTCTTAAAGTTTGGGGTTGCGATGCTTATGTGAAAAAGTTTCGACCTGATAAGCTCTAACCCAAATCGGAGAAATGTGTCTTCATAGAATACCCAAAGGAAACTGTTTGGTACACCTTCTATCACAGATCCAAAGGCAAGTTCTTTGTTGCTAAAAGTGGATCCTTTCTAGAGAAGGAGTTTCTCTCGAAAGAAGTGAGTGGGAGGAAAGTAGAACTTGATGAGGTAACTGTACCTGCCCCCTTATTGGAAAGTAGTTCATCACAGAAATCTGTTCCTGTGACTACTACACCAATTAGTGAGGAAGCTAATGATGATGATCATGTAACTTCAGATCAAGTTACTATCGAACCTCGTAGGTAAACCAGAGTGAGATCCGCACTAGAGTGGTACGGTAATCCTCTTCTGGAGGTCATGTTACTTGACCATGACGAACCTACAAACTATGAGGAAGCGATGATGAGCCCAGATTCCACGAAATGGCTTGAGGCCATGAAATTTGAGATGGGATCCATGTATGAGAACAGAGTGTGGACTTTGGTTGACTTGCCCGATGATCGGCAAACCATATAAAATAAATGGATCTTCAAGAGGAAGACGGACGCTGATAGTAGTGTTACTATCTACAAAGCTAGACTTGTCGAAAAAGATTTTTGACAAAGTTCAAGGTGTTGACTATGATGAGATTTTCTCACTCGTAGCGATGCTTAAGTCTGTCCGAATCATGTTAGCAAATTGCCGCATTTTATGAAATCTGGCAAATGGATAAACAAAACTGCATTCCTTAAAGGATTTATTAAAGAAAGAGTTGTATATGATGCAACCAGAAGGTTTTGTCAATCCTAAAGGTGCTAACAAAATATGCAAGCTCCAGCGATCCATCTATGGACTGGTGCAAGAATCTCGAGGTTGGAATATACGCTTTGATAAGTTGATCAAAGCATATAGTTTTATACAGACTTGTGGTGAAGCCTGTATTTACAAGAAAGTGAGTGGGAGCACTACAACATTTCTGATAAGTATATGTAAATGACATATTGTTGATCAGAAAAAATGTAGAATTATTCTGCAAAGCATAAATGAGTGTTTGAAAGGAGTTTTTCGAAGAAAGACCTCGGTGAAGCTGCTTACATATTGAGCATCAAGATCTATAGAGATAGATCAAGACGCTTGATAAGTTTTTTCAATGGGTACATACCTTGACAAGATTTTGAAGTAGTTCAAAATGGAACAGTCAAAGAAAGAGTTCATGCCTATGTTCCAAGGTGTGAAATTGAGTAAGACTCAAAGCCCGACCACGGCAGAAGATAGAAAGAGAATGAAAGTCATTCCCTATGCCTTAGCCATAGGTTCTATAAAGTATGCCATGTTGTGTACCAGATCTATTGTATACCCTACACTATTTTTTTGGCAACGGAGTACAGTAGTGATCTAGGAGTAGATCACTGGACAACGGTCAAAATTATCCTTAGTGGAATAAGGATATGTTTCTCGATTATGGAGGTGACAAAAAAAGGGTTCGTCGTAAAGGGTTACGTCGATGCAAATTTTGACACTGATCCAGATGACTCTAAATCTCAATCTAGATACATATTGAAAGTGGGAGCAATTAGCTAGAGTAGCTCCGTGCAGAGCATTGTTGACATAGAAATTTGCAAAATACTTACGGATCTGAATGTGGCAGACCCGTTGACTAAACTTCTCTCACAAGCAAAACATGATCACACCTTAGTACTCTTTGGGTGTTAATCACATAGCGATGTGAACTAGATTATTGACTCTAGTAAACCCTTTGGGTGTTGGTCACATGTCGATGTGAACTATGGGTGTTAATCACATGGTGATGTGAACTATTGGTATTAAATCACATGGCGATGTGAACTAGATTATTGACTCTAGTGCAAGTGGGAGGCTGAAGGAAATATGCCCTAGAGGCAAGAATAAAGTTATTATTTATTTCCTTATTTCATGATAAATGTTTATTATTCATGCTAGAATTGTATTAACCGGAAACATAATACATGTGTGAATACATAGACAAACATAAGTGTCACTAGTATGCCTCTACTTGACTAGCTCGTTAATCAAAGATGGTTAAGTTTCCTAACCATAGACATGAGTTGTCATTTGATTAATGGGATCACATCATTAGGAGAATGATGTGATTGACTTGACCCATTCCGTTAGCTTAGCACTTGATCGTTTAGTTTGTTGCTATTGCTTTCTTCATGACTTATACATGTTCCTATGACTATGAGATTATGCAACTCCCGTTTACCGGAGGAACACTTTGTGTGCTACCAAACGTCACAACATAATCGGGTGATTATAAAGGTGCTCTACAGGTGTCTCCGAAGGTACTTGTTGGGTTGGCATATTTCGAGATTAGGATTTGTCACTCCGATTGTCGGAGAGGTATCTCTGGGCTCTCTCGGTAATGCACATCACCATAAGCCTTGCAAGCAATGTGACCAATGAGTTAGTTGTGGGATGATGCATTACGGAACGAGTAAAGAGACTTGCCGATAACGACATTGAACTAGGTATTGAGATATTGACGATCGAATCTCGGTCAAGTAACATACCGATGACAAAGGGAACAACGTATGTTGTTATGCGGTTTGACCGATAAAGTTCTTCGTAGAATATGTAGGAGCCAATATGAGCATCCAGGTTCTGCTATTGGTTATTGGCCGGAGACGTGTCTCGGCCATGTGTAGATAGTTCTCGAACCCATAGGGTCCGCACGCTTAAAGTTCGATGACGGTTATATTATGAGTATATGTGTTTTGATGTACCAAAGGTAGTTCGGAGTCCCGGATGTGATCACGGACATGACGAGGAGTCTCGAAATGGTCGAGACATGAAGATTGATATATTGGAAGTTTGTGTTTGGATATCGGAAGTGTTCCGGGTGAAATCGGGATTTTACCGGAGTATAGGGAGGTTACCGGAACCCCCGGGGACATAATGGGCCTTAGTGGGCCTTGGTGGAAGAGAGAGGAGGCGACCAAGGCAAGGGCCGCGCCCCCTCCCCCTAGTTCGAATAGGACAAGGAGAGGGGGGGCCCCTGATGAAGCTATGTACCTAGGGTAGGGTCATGGATCTGTCCAACATACCCTCCCCAAGGACATCTCTACAAAGAATCAGAAGTAGTCGAAGAGAAACCATCATCCACTCGACCACCAGAAGATATGTGCACTCGACCAC
Organism: Triticum aestivum; assembly: GCF_018294505.1. Classification (NCBI taxonomy): domain Eukaryota; kingdom Viridiplantae; phylum Streptophyta; class Magnoliopsida; order Poales; family Poaceae; genus Triticum; species Triticum aestivum. The sequence goes on along the minus strand of NC_057803.1, from coordinate 466,742,598 downwards.
CTTGAAGACACTCGACCACTAGAAGATGAGAAGCCCTTCACTCCGCAACGGTCGGGGTTTAAACCATAGCTTTATGGACATTTATAGCACTTTACTTCGGACATTACCAGTAACGCTCCTCCTTTATGAACATTGAACCCTGTGTAATGGAGGGGAGCTGGGGTCCTGGCGCACTCTATATAAGCCACCCCCTCCTCTGGGACAAGGGTTTGCACTTTCTGTAATTCACACGCATATATCCAGTCGACCGCCTCCGGGCTCCGAGACGTAGGGCTGTTACTTCCTCCGAGAAGGGCCTGAACTCGTAAAACTCGTGTGTACAACTCCTCCATAGCTAGGATCTTGCCTCTACATTCCTATCCCCTATTATACTGTCAGTCTTAGAACCACGACAGTTGGCGCCCACCGTGGGGCAGGTGTCTTAGCGACTTGTTGGAGAAGTTGCAATTTTTCTGATCCCCTTCATCATGGTTTCAGGCGGAGGTTTGGCTGAGGGCCACGAGATCTGTCTCGGCGCACTCGTGTTTGTCGCCGATGACTCTGCTTGGCTTCAGGAGGCTCCACTCAACGTCGACGCGCTCCCCACCCGCGGGGCGACGCACTTTCGTGCGTGCGTCCGCGGCGTCCTTCTGCGGCAGCCGTCGACCCAGTATCAGTCGGCTCCAGCAACTTTCCCCCTCCCTGCGGCCCGCCGGAGCAAATGTTTCGGTCGGTGAGACTTCATCGGTGGGTGAGGCATGCAGTGGCCCGCCAGTCGGCCACCCCTCAAGTCGCGGCGATCGAGCCCGATGAAACTCTCTACGACCTGTTCGATCTATCGACTGGCTCCATAGAGACCGCATCCGAGTGTGACAGCAGCGACCCAGCGGCTGAAGTTCTGATGGTCAATGGACCATGCAGCCCTCCTGGCTTCACCCGTGAAGACGGAGGCGACGGGAACGGTGATCCGTCGCTCGTTCATGAAGAGTACCGCCCCGAACCCCTCTCTTTGCAGCAGAGGGAGGAACTTCGCCGCCGGAACATGGATGCACTGCATACTCCTATAGTTGGAGAAACCCCTGAGGCCCATGCCTTGGAGCAGGCGCGCTTGGCCAACTTGGCTGAGCACACTCGACTGGAGAACCTCCAGCGCACACTCAACGATCACGCTCGGCAGCATGCTCCCGAATCCAGTCGACGCCAACTTTTTCCTCCTCCGACTCAGGTATACTGAACCCCAATCCAGAATCTAGCAGCTGCTGCCAGGATAGCGGAGTCGATTCAACCTTCCCAGTCGGAAGCTGGCAGAGGTCTGGTGCAAATCCGAGCCTTGCTCTGGGCGGCGGGAGAACAGAATACGGTTGTATCCCAGTCGCGGAATAGGATCCATAGCAGGTCCGTGGTTGTGGACACAGTTCAGTCGGCCCATAGCCCAAGATCGCCCCCGAGGCGTGAGGGACATGGAGATCGACGAGATCAGTACAAGAACCGTGAGCAGTATGATCACCGAGTCGATCGTGATGATCGTCGTCGAGTGCCCACTCCTCCCCAAGGAGTGGGTCGTACGTGCCTCGGCAACATGAAGACAGACGCCCTCAGAGTGTTGGGCGAGGTATTCCAGTCGACCCCAGGGAGCCAGGCTTTGATGCGAGATCTATTCTCGTTCAGGGTTTGGTCGACAGAAACAGAGCTCAGCGAGAAGGCCATGACAGGGGTCTGCAAACCAGCAACAGAGCGCATATCTCAGGTCCAGAGTGCTTCAGCAGAGCTATCAGAGCTGCAGTGATTCCCCCCAACTTCAGGTTGGCAACTGGAGTCAGTAAGTTCACTGGTGAGTCCAAGCCTGACACTTGGCTTGAAGACTACCGAGTGGCTGTCCAGATTGGTGGCGGCAATGATGAAGTGGCCATGAAACACCTTCCTCTGATGTTGGAGGGTTCGGCTAGAGCATGGCTGGATCAGTTGACGCCTGGCAGTATTTATACCTGGGAAGATCTCGCCTGAGTGTTTGTCAGAACATTTGAGGGCACTTGCAAATGACCGGCAGGTTTGACAGAATTACAGTGTTGTGTTCAGAAACCGAATGAAACTTTGAGGGATTATATCCAGAGATGGATCACCCTACACCACACGGTAGAGGACGTGTCAGATCATCAGGCAATTTGTGCCTTTAAGGAAGGTGTCAGGTATCGGGAGTTGAATATGAAATTCGGCCGGACAGGAAATATGACTCTGGCTCGGATGATGGAAATTGCCACCAAGTATGCCAATGGTGAAGAAGAAGAACGACTCTGGAGTGGCAAGCACAAAGCAGTCGCCCACGAAGCCGGAGGAGGAAACTCTGGTTGGAAACAAAAGCGCAAGGCCGAGCCAGCTGCTCCTAGTGAAGCCTTGGCTATGGTTCAAGGAAAGTTCAAGGGGAAGCCCAAGGGGCTGTGGAACCCCAAGAAAGTAAAAGATCAAGATGGAAATGACGTGTTGGATTTGTCATGCCACATCCACACCAAAAAAGATGAAGAGGGTAATTTCATTTACCCGGAGCACACCACTCGGCAGTGTCGGCTCCTAATCCAGCAATTCCGAGAGAAACAACCCAAGGAAAAGGAGAAGGAAGCAGACAAGGCTGAGGATGAGGAAGGGGATGATGATGGTTATCCCCATGTGAATTCCACTCTGATGATTTTTGCTGACGTTGAGAGCAAAAGTTGATTGAAAGTCATCAACAGAGAAGTGAACATGGTCGCTCCAGTGACACCCAGTTACCTGAAATGGTCACAGACCGCCATTACATTCGACCAGTCTGATCATCGAGCACACATAGCCACTCCCGGGAGGCAAGCACTGGTGGTCGACCCGGTGGTCGAAGGCACTTGACTGACAAAGGTCCTGATGGACGGTGGCAGTGGCCTGAACATACTGTATGCAGAGATGTTGAAGGGAATGGGCATTCCGATGTCCAGATTCAGTGAAAGCAATATGAGTTTCCATGGGGTCATTCCAGGCAAGAAGGCTGCATTCCCCGGCCAGATTGCGCTCGACGTGGTTTTTGGTGATTCCAAAAATTACCGCAAAGAAAAGTTGACATTTGAAGTTGTGGATTTCCAGAGTGCTTATCATGCCATTCTGGGCAGGCCAGCTTATGCACGTTTTATGGATCGAACATGTTACGTATACCTCAAATTGAAGATGCCTGGTCCCAAAGGGGTGATCACTATCTCTGGTAATCGGAAGAAGGCAAAAGAGTGCTTCCAGAAGGGCTCAAAGATCGCCGATGCTCAGATGGTCGTGGTAGAATTGCAAGAATACCAGAAAAACGCAGATCCGAGTGATTTGTTGCGAGCCAAGAAGCCAACCACAGATTCAGCATTCCAGTCGTCTGGCGAAACGAAGTCGATTCACATTCACCCGACAGACCCCAATGCTGCTCCGACTCACATTTCAACCACTCTCGACTCCAAATAGGAAGAAGCGCTCATCTAGTTCCTCCGTGAGAACTGGGACATCTTTGCATGGAAGCCTTCTGACATGCCGGGTGTTCCTAGGGGACTGGCTGAGCATCGTTTGCGAGTCGACCCAAAAGTGAAACCAGTCAAAGAGCATCTTCGACGGTCCGCCATACAGAAGAGAAAGGCAATTGGTGAAGAGGTGGCTCGGCTTTTGGCAGCTGAGTTTATCCGAGAGATTTACCACTCCGAGTGGTTAGCCAATGTTGTCATGGTACCAAAGAAGGACGACTCACTTCACATGTGCATTGATTTCAAGCATATCAATCGGGCCTGCCCGAAAGATCACTTTCCTCTCCCTCGCATCGACCAAATAGTCGACTCGACTGCAGGGTGCGAGCGTTTGTCCTTTTTGGACGCCTACTCCGGGTACCACCAGATCCGTCTGTACGGACCCGACGAGATAAGACAGCTTTTATCACCCCGTTTGGGTGCTTCTGTTATGTCACAATGCCATTCGGTTTGAAGAACACTGGAGCCACATTCATGCGGATGATTCAGAAGTGCCTGCTCACTCAGATCAGTCGGAATGTGGAAGCATACACGGATGACATTGTGGTCAAGTCACGTAAAGGTTCCGACCTACTGACTGACCTTGCTGAAACCTTTGCCAGCCTCATAAGGTATGATATCAAGCTCAATCCATCAAAGTGCACGTTTGGAGTTCCGGGCGGAAAATTACTCGGTTTCCTTATTTCCGAACGAAGAATCGATGCTAACCCAGAGAAAGTGGGTGATATACTCCGAATGAAATGCCCTGTGCGTGTGCATGATGTCCAGAAGCTTACTGGTTGCTTGGCCGCCCTAAGTCGATTCATTTCTCGCCTCGGTGAAAAGGCGCTGCCTCTTTACCGACTGATGAAGAAATCAGATAAGTTCGAGTGGACCCCAGAAGCTGATGCAGCATTTGCAGAGCTAAAAGCCCTGCTTTCCACCCAGCCGATGCTTGCTGCTCCAATCAGCAAAGAGCCTCTACTGCTTTATATAGCAGCCACTGGACAAGTCGTCAGTACAGTACTTACGGTCGAGCGGGAAGAAGAAGGAAAAGCTTATAAAGTTCAGCGCCCAGTTTATTATATTTCTGAAGTCCTGACTCCGTCAAAGCAGAGATATCCGCACTATCAGAAGCTTGTCTATGGGATTTACATGACCACGAAGAAGGTTGCACACTATTTCTCTGATCACTCTGTTACAGTCGTCAGCGACGCTCCATTGTCAGAGATTCTGCACAACAGAGATGCAACTGGTCGAGTGGCAAAATGGGCGATTGAACTCCTTCCCTGGGATATCAAGTTTGAGGCAAAGAAAGCTATCAAGTCCCAAGCAATAGCAGATTTCCTCGCTGAGTGGATCGAACAGCAACTGCCGACTCAAGTTCACTCGGAGCACTGGACCATGTTCTTTGACGGATCCAAAATGCTGAATGGTTCTGGTGCTGGGGTAGTACTGGTATCCCCCCGAGGAGACAGGCTCAGATATGTCCTCCAGATTCACTTTGATTCCTCCAACAATGAAGCAGAATATGAAGCACTCCTGTATGGGTTGTGCATGGCCATCTCACTCGGCTCCGTCGCCTCATGGTCTATGGCGACTCAGATTTCGTAGTCAATCAAGTGATGAAGGAGTGGGACGTCAGAATCCCAGCCATGACCGGTTACTGCAACGCGGTGAGGAAGCTGGAAAAGAAGTTTGAGGGGTTAGAGCTCCATCACATACCCCGACTGAAAAATCAAGCAGCCGATGACTTGGCAAAGATAGGTTCCAAGAGAGAAGCCATTCCCAGCAATGTGTTTTTGGAGCATATTCACACGCCGACAGTTCAGGAAGATCCTTTTACTGAAGAGCCCCCGCAGCCTAAGAGCGCCACAGACCCGACTGAAGTCGAGGTCCCAGCCGTGGTCGACCTGATCATGGAGGTTCTGGCCATTACTCCCGACTGGACAGTGCCCTACATTGCGTACATCCTCAGGAAAGAACTCCCAGAGGATGAGGAAGAGGCTCGATAGATTGTCCGTCGATCCAAGGCCTTTACTGTGATAAGAGGACAACTGTTCAAGGAAAGCGTGACTGGAGTAGGTCAGAAATGCATAACACCAGAAGAAGGTCGAATGATCCTCAATGACATCCACTCGGGGATTTGTGGTCACCATGCGTCCTCTCGGGCCATCATGGCTAAAGCATACCGAGCTGGATTCTATTGGCCACGAGCAAATGAAATGGCGAAAGATATAGTCGACAGATGTGAAGGCTGCCAGTTTTACTCCGACATGTCTCACAAGCCAGCGTCAGCCCTGAAGACCATCCCCCTCATTTGGCCCTTTGCTGTTTGGGGACTGGATATGGTTGGACCACTGAGAACTGGCAGGAGCGGCTTCACTCATGTGCTCGTTGCAGTCGAAAAGTTTACCAAATGGATCGAAGCTAAACCTATGAAGAACCTTGAGGCCAGCACCATTGTCAGTTTTATCAGAGAATTGACATTCAGATATGGAGTTCCACACAACATCATCACAGACAACGGGTCGAACTTCGATTCCGATGAGTTTAGAGCTTTCTGCGCTTATCAAGGCACACGAGTCGACCATGCTTCAGTCGCTCAGCCGCAGTCGAACGGACAAGCAGAAAGAGCCAATGGCCTAATTCTCAAAGGACTGAAACCCCGACTGATGTGTGATCTCAAACACGCAGCAGGCGCTTGGGTTGATGAACTTCTGTCAGTTCTGTGGGGTTTAAGGACAACTCCTAATCGATCGACCGGTCGAACTCCTTTCTTCTTAGTCTATGGAGCCGAAGCTATTCTGCCAAGTGACCTGCTCCACAACGCACCCCGAGTCGAGCTCTTCTCCGAAGAGGAAGCAGAGTAGGCCCGACAAGATTTAGTCGATCTCTTAGAGGAGGAAAGAGAGATGGCCTTGATCCGGTCGACCATTTATCAGCAAGACTTGCGTCGATTCCACGCCGGCAATGTGAGGGGTCGAGCCTTTCAAGAAGGAGACCTGGTTCTTCGAGTGCATCAACAGAAACCACACAAGCTCGCCCCGGCTTGGGAAGGCCCCTTCATCATCACGAAAGTTCTTCACAACAGAGCATACCATCTTTATAGTGTTGAGCATCAGAAAGACGAGCCACGGGCTTGGAACGCAGAGCTGCTCCGCCCCTTTTATACTTAAGCACTCATTCGAATAAAATGTAATAAGAAACACCTTTGTAATTTGTTTATCAAACACAAGAGCTTATGGTCCTCTCATACGATTGTTGTTGTTCTTACTTACTTCTGAAATCCCCCAGTGGGTGGGCTTAGTCGTGAATCCGTTTCGCCTAAGTTCTCTCACTCGGAGGCTTAGCTGTAGTCCAGTACTCGCCTAAGTTTGAAAAAATCCTACCGAATGGAGAACAATCCTCCCACTCGGGGGCTTAGCTGCAGTCCAGTACTCCCTAAGTTCTCTCACTCGAAGACTTAGTTGCAGTTCGGTACTCGCCTAAGTTTGAAAAATCCTACCGAGTGGAGAGCAATCCTCCCACTCGGGGGCTTAGCTGCAGTCCAGCACTCGCCTAAGTTCTCTCACTCGGAGGCTTAGCTGCAGTCCAATACTCGCCTAAGTTTGAAAAATCCTACCGAGTGGAGAGCAATCCTCCCACTCAGGGGCTTAGCTGCAGTCCAGTACTCGCCTAAGTTCTCTCACTCGGAGACTTAGCTGCAGTCAGGTACTCGCCTAAGTTTGAAAAATCCTACCGAGTGGAGAGCAATCCTCCCACTCGGGGGCTTAGCTGCAGTCCAGCACTCGCCTAAGTTCTCTCACTCGGAGGCTTAGCTGCAGTCCAGTACTCGCCTAAGTTTGAAAAAATCCTACCGAGTGGAGAGCAATCCTCCCACTCGGGGGCTTAGCTGCAGTCCAGTACTCGCCTAAGTTCTCTCACTCGGAGGCTTAGCTGCAGTCCAGTACTCGCCTAAGTTTGAAAAAATCCTACCGAGTGGAGAGCAATCCTCCCACTCGGGGGCTTAGCTGCAGTCCAGTACTCGCCTAAGTTCTCTCACTCGGAGGCTTAGCTGCAGTCTAGTACTCGCCTAAGTTTGAAAAAATCTTACCGAGTGGAGAGCAATCCTCCTACTCGGGGGCTTAGCTGCAGTCCAGCACTCGCCTAAGTTCTCTCACTCGGAGGCTTAGCTGCAGTCCAATACTCGCGTAAGTTTGAAAAATCCTACCGAGTGGAGAGCAATCCTCCCACTCGGGGGCTTAGCTGCAGCCCAACACTCGCCTAAGTTCTCTCACTCGGAGGCTTAGCTGCAGTCCAATACTCGCCTAAGTTTGAAAAATCCTACCGAGTGGAGAGCAATCCTCCCACTCGGGGCTTAGCTGCAGTCCAGCACTCGCCTAAGTTCTCTCACTCGGAGGCTTAGCTGCAGTCCAATACTTGCCTAAGTTTGAAAAATCCTACCGAGTGGAGAGCAGTCCTCCCACTCGGGGGCTTAGCTGCAGTCCAGTACTCGCCTAAGTTCTCTCACTCGGAGGCTTAGCTGCAGTCCAATACTCGCCTAAGTTCGAAAAAATACTACCGAGTGGAGAGCAATCCTCCCACTTGGGGGCTTAGCTGCAGTCCACTACTCGCCTAAGTTCTCTCACTCGGAGGCCCAACTGCAGTCCAATACTCGCCTAAGTTTGAAAAAATCCTACCGAGTGGAGAGCAATCCTCCCACTCGGGGGCTTAGCTGCACTCCAGTACCTTCCTAAGTTCGAAACATATCCCTATCCGCAAGGACGACGAGGTGCAGGTCGACTGCAACCTTCTCCTTCGGAGCTACGTCACAAGTACAATGTACGCTCCATCCCTATCCGCAAGGACGACAGGGTGCAGGTCGACTGCAACCTTCTCCTTCAGAGCTACGGCACAAGTACAACGTACGCTCCATCCCTATCCGCAAGGACGACGAGGTGCAGGTCCACTGCAACCTTCTCCTTCGGAGCTATGGCACAAATACAACATGCGCTCCATCCATATCCGCAAGGACGACAAGGTGCAGGTCGACTGCAACCTTCTCCTTCGGAGCTACGGCACAAGTACAACGTGCGCTCCATCCCTATCCGCAAGGACGACGAAGCGCAGGTCGACTGGATCCACCACTTCAGAGCTGCATCTCCAGCGCAAAGACTATTCCGAGCAGTGAACAAAGTCCATTCGGAGGCAAAACGAAAGCACATTCGGAGATAAACCAAATTCGGATAAATCCTAAAGTTCCAAACAGAAAATCCAAAGTATTCGGGCATCAAGCCCGAAGGAGTTTAACGGTTACAGCAATCACTCGGCATTCCGAGGCAAATTTAAAGTAGATTCAAGTCTCATAAGTTTGTTCACTCGGCAGGAGGAGGGCTAGCAGGCTCGACGAATGCGTCCAGGTCGATCCCATCAGTGATCCGAGTAGCGGCAGCAATGAAAGTCTCCATGAAGGATTGGAAGTCATGCTTTTTGGTGTTAGCGACTTTGATCGCAGCCAGCTTGTCTTCACGAGCCTCCTTGCAATGGACTCGCACCAAGAACAGCGCCACGTCAGCACCACACCGGGCGGAGGACTTCTTCCATTCTTGCACTTGGTCAGGGATCCCGTTTAGTCGAGCCATCAGGGATTCCAGGTCATTTTAAAGCATCGCCCTTGGGCAAAGCGATGAGTCGATTCGGGAGACTACCTCCTTCAGGCGCATGAGGTAGCTTGTGGCGCTGGCGATGTGGGACTCCAGTTGGAGCACATTCATTGCAGTTTCGTCGCAAACTGGAGAAGCGATAGGGTCCAGACCCGTCTCGACCTTTCCAGTTTCCTCATCGAAGTCTTGGCAGAATTCTGCAGCCAAAAATTAGTGAGTCGACCGAGCAGGATCCGATCACAAGCATCAACACAGTCGGTTTAAAAGAAATACCTTCCAGCGTGAGATAGAGCTTCTTGGCAAGAGTCCTCAGATAAGCTTCCGTGTCATTCCTCTTGCGGATCGCGGACTCCAGTTTTTCATTCAGGGCAACCTTGTCCTTCTTCAGACTAGTCACTTCACGGTTAGCTTCATTGAGGCAAGATTTCAGTTTGTTCACCTCCCCTTCCGGCGTTCCGACTGAAGCTGCGAGAGCAGTTTTATCTTGAGCTGCTTTTTGCGTGGCGGCGAGGTCCGAGTCCTTTTTCTCCAGATCCAACTTCATTTTCTCTGCAAAGAAGCAATCGAATCAAACAAGAGATCAAAGAAATATATTGGAAGTTAGTTGACAGCTAGTTACCATCCATACCAGCAGCTTCGTCTTGAGCTTTCTTCAGATTTTGCTGGGCCAATTCCAAGTCGAGGTTGAGTTGCCTCTGCTTCTCCTCAAGTTCAGCAAACTTGGAAATAAGAGTACAAGACTTCTGCAGAAGGCAAAAGACGGGTCAGTCGATAAGATCAAAGGTTGTTTACTTCGAGTGAATAAAACCTAAAGAAGTTCGCTTAGACCCCAGCCGACTGCACACAGTCGACTGCGGTCTCGGGGGCTACACCCAGTGGGTGCACTTGGCGTGCCCCCGCTGATTAAGACCCAACTCGACCGGTCCACCCGGACCAAGTCCAAAAAAAAAGTTGTTCAGACCACAGTCGACTGCGATCTCGGGGACTGCACCCAGTGGGTGCACTTGGCATGCCCCCACCAGTTCAGATCCTACTCGGTCGGTCCGCCTGAGCCGAGTGGAAGAAAAGAAAAAGAAACGAAGGTAGAACTCAGACCCCAGTCGACTGCCAGCAGTCGACCGCGGTCTCGGGGACTACACCCAGTGGGTGCACTTAGCGTGCCCCCACCGGTTCAGATCCCACTCGCCCAGACCGAGTGCAAGAACGCAACTACCAGAGACAACAAAACACCCAATGGGTGCTCTGATTCGACGCAAACAACAGGAGATTGTGTAGAAGAAAATTTTTCAGGTAGCATATCTTCATAGAACAAGAGCAATCGGAAAGTCTACTTACCTGGACATTGGCCTGAAGAGCAGCACTGGCGTCGTAGGCAGCCTGGCTATTCTCATGCACCGTCTTCACTCGCTCCATCATCACGTCAGCCTGTCGGATGGCTTCCACAGCCGCTTCCGACTGGTTGTCCGGGACGGGGTAGCTGGTGAAAAAGAGAGCAGACGACCCAGGTGTGGCAGCTTGGAGCTCCGTGGCGTGGAGTTGGACGACTGAAGGAATCACCGGTGCAGTCGACGGTGCGGGTGCTCACTCGACAAGGGTGCAGCGAAGGTTATAGAGGCCCTGCCCGCGTCTTCAGGTTGACGGACGGGTGGTGTTGTTGTTGGCCCTTGCCGAGACATCTTGCCAGCTGCTACCTTCTTGCTCTTCCTGGGCTTAAGAGCCACATCTTCATCGTCATCTGGAAGATCGATGATGTTGGGTGGAGCTGCAAGACAGATCATTCGACCCCAAGTGAACCACTAGAATGCAATCGACCAAGGAATCAAGAACAAGATCATAAGAGTTTCTACCTGGGTTAGAGGTAACTGCGTCTTCCATCTCCTCGTCTCAGTACTAGAGAGAAGAGGTTCCTGACGTAGCAGCACTACAAAGACCCGCATCCAGTCGGTTACATTCTGTTACTTGAGTCGACGAAAAGAACAAGTCAGATGATTACCCGGAGATAGTAGGGACGGTCACTTTGATCCTGGGCAAAGCCTTTGGCAGTTTGGAGGAGGTGGCTTTCGGTGCTTTCGGCGCTGGAGGCGGCACAACTTTGGGCTGCTTCGGAGCCTTCTCAATCGGCGTCGGGGAAGACGTTCTGGGACGCTTCGAAGACTGCCCAATCGGCGCGGCCACCAGGCCCTGAGCGCTCGCCGGGTCATGAGCATGGTTGGATCTCCTCTCCCTGCGGGGAGGCGAGTCGACCTCTTCGTCATCAGTCGATTCGTCGCTCTCCTCGTCCTCCTCGGCACCTGAGTACCCTTCACCGCTCTCGCCCCCGCTCACTCCTTCCTCGACGTCTTGCTCCTGCACTCCGTTGGGCATTGAGTACATGTCGATGAGGGCCTGAAAAGACAACGATCAAAAGAAATTCAGTCGACCATCAACAAGATGTCACACAGTGAATCAGAAAGATACTTGATAAAATAGAATCATACCTGCTCTGACTGACGTGAGTGTCGAATGGAATCACCCTCCTAGACCCTCGAGGGTTGTCTTTGTTGCTGGTGATCCCCATCAGCCACTTCTCCAAGGTGTCCTCGCTGACGTCCTCCGGGTGGATCCGAGTGGAATCCTCGAGCCCAGAGTACATCCACATCGGATGATCACGTGCCTGAAGCGGTTGGATGCGTCGACCGAGAAAGACCTCCAGCAGGTCCATCCCGGTCACCCCGTCGCGGACGAGTTGGACGACCCGCTCGACCAGCACCTTGACCTGCGCCTTCTCTTCTGGAACCACCTTCAGGGGGGCGGGCTTCTCCACTTGAGCCAAAGAAAAGGGAGGAAGTCTAGTCGACTGACCCGGGGTCGGCTGGTCCTTGCAATAAAACCAAGTCGACTGCCAGCCCCGGACCGAATCAGGAAGGATCATTGCTGGGAAGGTGCTCTTGCTCCTCACCTGGATCCCCAGGCCCCCCCACATCTGGATCACTTGCGTCCTCTCATCACTTGGATTGGCTTTTTTGACCGACTGGGAGCGGCAGGTGAAGATGTGTTTGAAAAGACCCCAGTGCGGTCGACAACCCAAGAAATTTTCACACATTGAAACGAAAGCAGCCAGATAGACTATGGTGTTTGGAGTGAAATGGTGGAGCTGAGCCCCAAAGAAGTTCAAAAAGCCCCAGAAGAAAGGATGGGAAGGCAATGAGAATCCGCGATCTACGTGGGTGGCGAGGAGAACGCACTCACCCTCCCTTGGCTGTGGCTCGGTCTCGTTCCCCGGGAGCCGTGCCGACTTATGGGGGATCAGTCCCCCCTCCACCAGGTCGTCGAGGTCGTCCTGGCTGATCGTCGAGCGGATCCAGTCGCCCTGGATCCAGCCCGGCGATAGGCCGGATCTCGACGAGGATCCGCCCCGGCTGGTCCGCTTGCCCTTCGCCTTCGCGGTCGCCTTCTTCGCGCGCTCTAGTGCCACCGTCTTATCTTTCCCCATGGCGACAGATCGAGTTCGAGCGAGGGTCCGGCGATGAGAGCAGAGGCGAGCATGGCGGAGAGGTCGGAGGAAGAAGAAAAGAGAATGGGAGCGCACGAGGCAGAGGCCTGGTCCGGTGCCTTTTATAAGGTCATTCCCTGAGTGACTGACTGGTGGACCCAGACAATCTAAACAAATCCCGCAACAGTCGCGCGCGTAGTACATGGCGAAAAAGGTGGCACGGAGATCGAGGAGACTTGCCTAATCCGTCCCGATTACCACGGTCTCGCTCGTCCGGCGCGCTTCCCAAAATTCGAATCCCACAAAATCCGCGGAGAGCAGAGCAACTTGCCAGACTGAAAACGTCTTCTACATTATCATTCGGAATTCTATCGTGAAAATTCACTCGACAAAAACTAAGAATGGACTAAGGCGACTGAAAAAGGAGCCGACGTCGTCTCCTCAGTTCATTGTTCCAGAACAAGATATGCTCATAGCACAAAGAATGAGTCGGAAGTGTTCCCAACTCCTTCCTCACTCAAACCCTGATCCACTCGGGGGCTAATGATGAAGCTATGTACCTAGGGTAGGGTCATGGATCTGTCCAACATACCCTCCCCAAGGACATCTCTACAAAGAATCAGAAGCGGTCGAAGAGAAACCATCATCCACTCAACCACCAGAAGATGTGTTCACTCGACCACCTTGAAGACACTCGACCACCAGAAGATGAGAAGCCCTTCACTCCGCAACGGTCGGGGTTTAAACCATAGCTTTATGGACATTTATAGCACTTTACTTCGAACGTTACCAGTAACGCTCCTCCTTTATGAACATTGAACCCTGTGTAATGGAGGGGAGCTGGGGTCCTGACGCACTCTATATAAGCCACCCCCCTGCTCTGGGACAAGGGTTCGCACTTTCTGTAATTCACACACATATATCCAGTCGACCGCCTCCGGGCTCTGAGACGTAGGGCTGTTACTTCCTCTGAGAAGGGCCTGAACTCGTAAAACTCGTGTGTAAAACTCCTCCATAGCTAGGATCTTGCCTCTACATTCCTACCCCCCTATTCTACTGTCAGTCTTAGAACCACGACACCCCCCTTCCTTCTTCTCCTCCACCTCTTTCCCCTCTCTCTCCTAGTCCAACAAGGAAAAGGGGGGGTCCTACTCCCGGTAGGAGTAGGACTCCTCCTGGCGCGCCCTCTCCCTTGGCCGGCCGCACCCCCCTTGCTCCTTTATATACGGGGGCAGGGGGCACCCCAAAGACACAACAATTGATCTGTTTGATCTTTTAGCCGTGTGCGGTGCCCCCCTCCACTATAGTCCACCTCGATAATACTGTAGCGGTGCTTAGGTGAAGCCTTGCGTTGGTAGAACATCAACATCGTCACCACGCCATCGTGCTGACGAAACTCTCCCTCAACACTTGGCTGGATCGGAGTTCGAGGGACGTCATCGGACTGAACGTGTGCTGAACTCGGTGGTGCCGTGCGTTCTGTACTTGATCGGTCGGATCATGAAGACGTACGACTACATCAACCGTGTTGTGCTAACGCTTCCGCTTTCGGTCTACGAGGGTACGTGGACAACACTCTCCCCTCTCGTTGCTATGCATCACCATGATCTTGCGTGTGCGTAGGATTTTTTTTGAAATTACTACGTTCCCCAACAGTAACTTCATCATCACCACCACCACGCCGTCGTGCTGACGGAACTCTCCCTCGGCCTCAACTGGAGCAAGAGTTCGAGGGACGTCACCGAGCTGAACGTGTGCAGATCGCGGAGGTGCCGTATGTTCGGTACTTGGATCGGTTGGATCGTGAAGACGTTCGACTACATCAACCGCGTTAGTAAACGCTTCCGCTTTCGGTCTACGAGGGTACGTAGATACACTCTCCCCGCTCATTGCTATGCTTCTCCTAGATAGATCTTGCGTGATCGTAGACAATTTTTTTGAAATAGTACGTTCCCAACATGATTGATGTTGATATGCTATTGTGATCCTTTTGTAGGAACTTGGTTAAACTTGAGGAATTTTGACCTGTGAAAAACTTGAGGGTCTGTTTTATGGGAAGGGGAAAGGGTAGTTTTTCTTTATGCTTTTCTCATTTTCTATTGATTTATGCATTTTAGGTGTTTTCTGAAAATCTAACTCATATATTGGATACTTTGTGAATTGCTTGATGTGAAATCAATAATGGAATAGTTGAGGGATTGATTGATGTTGATATGCTATTGTGAACCTTTTGTAGGAACTTGATTAAACTTGAGGAATTTTGACCTGTGAAAAACTTAAGGGTCTGTTTTATGAGAAGGGGAAAGGGTAGTTTTTCTTTATGCTTTTCTCATTTTCTATTGATTTTATGCATTTTAGGTGCTTTCTGCAAATCTAATCATCAAAGCTGAACAAACATTGCATCAAGTAACGCATGGTCGTTGCACAAGTCGCGGGTTCATCGTGTCTACATACATACATACATACATACATACATACACGCATACACAACCTATCGCTATGAGCACCTTCGAGAGACTGAGTCGGCAGGTGTCTTCGTAGTTGATCGGAACGTCTCCTCTAAACCTGGGAATGGTTTGGACTGAAACTATAGTTTCAGATCGGTTTTCGAGTTGGTCTCCTTTGGTTTGGATTAAACGGGCTGACCTCCTAATGTAGACTGGTTTGGTTTGGGTTTTTCCTATTGTCGGCTTGGTCTGGTTTGGTCTGGTCATAGACCAAACGGTCTCAAACCGTTCCAACCCATGGATTGAGAACTAAATCAGCGACCAGATTCCCTTCCGGATCAAAAAAGCATGCATTGGCAACGTCCTCCTCGTCTTCTCCACTGCCGGTGTCGACCATGCTCCTGCTCTCTCGATGACATGTCCGTGCTCTGGCATGTACCTGATCGGCGTGTACTGCACTAGCACGGAGACACAGACCAGCGTCGACCAAGTTCTTTGGGCGCTCGTCTCGCGAGCCTCGGCTTACTACGACACGGCCATCGTCTGCTCCTCCTCCTCGGCAATCTGGAACCTTGTGTAGTGCTGCGGCAATGTCCCCCGGCAGGACTGAGCGCTCTGCGTGGCCGCGGCTGTGCGGGCACGGGCCACAAGCTAAGCCTTCTCCTCAACACCCAGAACACCACCGGCATGGACCTGGTCACTTTCGACCGAGCGCAGGGGAAGTTCATGTCCGGCAACGACGCGAATAATGAGCTGGCAACGGACACGGTGCATCTCAGATGCGGCGGCGGCGGAACCATGACGACCATCTACAGGCTTGGGTATTGCGCCAGGGACATCAAGGCGGCGGACTGCGGGCTGTGTGTGGCGCACACGGTGGCCGAGCTGCCCAACTATTGTCAGACCGCATGATATACAACAGTTGCATGGCGCTATATGAGGTGTACCGCTACTTCTTCCCGCTCAACGGCGTCGGCGAGTTGACCGACGAGGTCGGACAGTGCAAACAGGATCTCCTTAACCCGTGATGGATGGAGTTCAGCTATAGTCAACTACAGTGCTTATATCTAGCATTATAGGATGTTCTATGTACGATGCACGTACATTGTGGTGAGTAACATGTGCTTCCAACGCCTCTCTTCTCTTCCCGTAGTAATCGGACACACCCTTCGTTTGAAACTTCAGTTTCAGACTGTATGCGGGTGAATAATTTGGATTGGTTTGGCTTGAAAATACGTACAGTTTGGATTGGTTTGGATTGTAGCATTCACTATTTAGTCTGGTTTGGTTTGGTTGATGCCCTTATACCTGTATGGGTTGGGCTGGATTCAATCTGGATTACAAACTATTCCCAGGCTTACTCCTTTCACCGAACGCACATCGCCGAAGGATTGAAATAAATCCAGAAAAATACGAGTACTAGTGTCAAGTCTTGGATTTGAATTCTGGTGAGATGAGGATACCACTGCCCTCATAACCCATCCAATCACAAATTGGTTCGCAGTTGTAACATAGATGTTGGTAAACTTACCACCTATGACAAAGTAATGACGTAGCATGTAATAAATGAGTAGAGAGATCGAAATTGTATGTAGATTAACCAACAGTACAAGCTTCAAAGTAAAATAAAAAGTAATCACATTTTTTCCTCATTTCATATTGGTAACATTTTACCAATAAGACTTACAGCATGTTGAAGATGCCCTTAGGTGCATAAATCAGCTTAACTAAGAAATCTTCTACTACTTAAAAAGTAGTGTTTCTTTTTCTGTCGGCATAACGCTTCGTCAATCAGTTATTTTTCCTCCCATCACATTTCTCCATTATTTTTTCATTCAGCTATTTTGTTTGCCCTATCCCGCACTTTCTCGACACATTCCTCGTATGCTAATCAATAACCTTAATTTATTTAACAAACTGCATCAGGTGGGCAAGATTTGATACACATTTATTTACGCAAATGTGTAACATGGACACGTAATTATAAATTAACATATTAGAATATTTACATCATGTTGCAACGCATATGTACCGTTCTAGTATTGTAAGAACAAGGTGAAGACTCACCGCAAAAAAGCAATACAAAAGGGTATGTAATTTGCACACTATTGTCACAACTGACTCTGGTCTGAATTTAAGTCGCACAGAATTTTGTATTGTGGACATCAAAACTCTTTTTTTATAAACCTGGTCAAAATTTAGAAATTTTGACTTAAGATTTCCTTTTGCTTTTTTCAGTTTTTGTTGATTTATTCATTATAGGTGTACGCTGAAAACTTAGTCAACTTTTTCTCCAAATTTTCTCTCTTTTTTTGGTGGCTAGGGCAAACTCTTCAACCAGGCTTCGCCAACTACCCCATGGATTCGACACCCCTCTGCATGTCGCTCTGACTGCCAGTGGCGGGGACAGGGATTCCGGTGCCTTCGCTCCGGCTAGTAGTTTTGCTTAGTTTTTTTAGTCCTCGCAGGTGCGCCAGTTGGGTGGATAGTGGAGCTTCTTCTTTGATTTTTGTCATCTGGGCTTTGATCCTTGTCAAGTTCGTCCAGCTGGACGTACTCGACGGAACTCTGGCATAGATTCTTGCTGTCTCTTTGGGGCAGTAAGGTTAGGATTTCTCATCGTACGTCTGCGACAACGAGATTTGGTATTAGTTGCTTAAGATCAATTCAAAGGTTTGACAGCGACAAATACGACTCCGGGACGATGGTCTTTAGGAGCACGTACATGAAGACTTCTTGGTTATCATCGACAAGGTCACGACGTCTCTGATAGGGGAACGACGACACCAACGTGTCGGCGGCTCGTTCCGACGATGATAGTAGTAGTTTGGTGCTCTAAAGACCTCAATGTAAACTTTATTATGTATGATGTGCTTTTTATGATGAACTTCTATAACATATCCAATCTTCTTCGGAAAACAATGAATGATCGCTACATGTAATAGTGTCATATTTATGTGTCCACATTCATATAGACAGTGAATGGAAGATATATACAGAACTGTGTAAGGGCATCTTCAATGCTGATCCTTATATCATCTGCATTTGTTCGGATAGGGCATCTTAAATGCATTTTATCATCTAATGCGGTATCTCATCCGTCCATGCATAAGTCTGAACATCATTTTTCCCGCAAACCGAAAGCAAATCAAGGAGACTTTGCGGGAGTTAGATAGTTGTCACGCACGTATCTGACATCCCAAACCCATCTAAGACTCTCCCGTGCATTATCTCAAACGGATGCACCGCTTCACATGTCGCATTCAGGCTAGCCCAGAGCCGCAGCGACTGAGATTGATGCCGTGCGATGTAATCAGACGAGAGGACAACGCTGACCACATGACAAAATGGGCGATGCCACTTCAATGTGAACACGTCGTCTCGAGAAACCAACTCCAGCCGTTGCGTCACATTGAAGCGGGCTAACCATCTTTTCACCTGGTCACGATCATTTATGCACAACAACCACACCATGTGTGAAAGAGCATGAAAAAGGTTTTTAGGTAAGTCCAATGTGTCACAACACCTACATGGCAGTGATCAGGACGCTCGCAAAACGCCCCTATTTGCGCCCAAGAAAGTCGGTGGACGGCTTTGGTCGCTGAAGCCTGAAGGGGGAGATGACCGGCGTTGTGGCGCGAACAGGTGACCATGTGGCCTTTTATGCACTGAAGACGGGGGAGTATTTTTGTTCCAAGGTCAAATGACATTTTGTCAGAAACACCCCTAACGCAAAGAAGAAAATCAGAGTCCTATCCTGTCCAGATCGCCGGCGCGCAGGGCAGCCAGGACGACTCCCCTCCTCCGACCCCGGCGCCGTCGTCACTCCATCCCACTCCGCACAAGGAAAAATCAGAGGCAGATCTCGATCGCCCCTGCCAGACAACACTCTTCGCTCGCGGGGTAAGCAGGTCCCCCAACCCACGCGCTGCGATGCAGCGTCTCCCTCCCTCTAGCTGCAGTTCGTCCTCTTCCATCTTATCTGCGACCGCTCACCCCCCAAGTAGATGCGGAACTCGTAACCTTGTAGGGTTTGTCCCATTAGTCGTCTCCTCGGCGACAACCAGGAGCTGATCTTGGCTAGCTCCGTAGAGTTTGTTCATTAGGTCGTGCGTGTTGGACCAAATGAGAGGTCTAAACTCTAAAGCTGTTGTCACTGGATATTATTGCTTGATGTAATTGAGTTCTAGGTTTTGTTTATCTCCTGCTGGATGGAGTGGAATGAATCACACTGTTCTATACTTGTTGTCTAGCAGGTACCATGCCTTTCGCAATCATCTGAGTAGTAGAATGGCCTCGAAAGCTATAAGGAGGAGGCCTGCCGAGAAAGAAAGAGAGAGACATATGGAAACAACAATGCCGGAATCTGTCACAGCCCCTCTTCTAGGAAATAGTGCCCAGGGGAATAAATCGGAGGTTAGTAGCGTCCCCTGAATCGCTTGAATTGAGGTTATTGACAGCGTTTTTGTTTTCTGCGTTTTTCTAATGTCCTTGATTCTGCGTTTCTTGAAGGGTTATGAGCCTATACCAGATTTCTGGGATGGAAAATCACGCGAGTGCCTTCATTGGGTGCATATTGTATCTACTTTTATTACTCAGTCTGCAAGAAAGATAGGTAATTGTCACTAGCTTTGATCCAGAAAGGCTATATGTTGTACTTATTACCTGAGAATAAACAATCATCTCACTATCACTTGAATCTAATGTACCCTATTCTTCAAAACATATGCTTGTTTCATGATCTTCCCTTTTGCAACATTGGCTGTGTAGGTTCTGATAAGCTAGTGAGGATTTTAATTAAGCTGAAATCATTTGTGCGTACTTTTCTTTTGACATCTCATTTATGCATAAATTACGCCGATATACCTGTCTGAATAATATGTTGTGCTTGCTATTGTCGTTACCTCCTTGTAGGCTTTTCGTGCTCTGAAGATTTGCTTTTCTTTGCAGTAAATGCTATTTCGGAGTTTGGTTCGTTTCTAGCAAGGTTCTTTGGTTGCTCCTGTGCTCCCCAAAGTTCACAAAATGCACAGACAATGCTAATTCACCTCAGTCCATTACAGGTACTGTGGCACCTGCAGATTTTGTGTTCTTTGTTTGAAATGCTGTATATGGAACACAGAAAGGTTTTATTGTAAGTGCAAATTTATGAAGTAGGAGTGTTTTAAGCGCCACCTGTAATTTGATGCACATTCCTAGAGATATTTGATACCTTTGGCTGAAAACTGGGGTACAATTTCCCATCCTGCCTATAACATCTTAAGTTCTTGGAGGACTTGGTTGTTTCATGAACCCCACAACGTTTAATTTGCCCCTCGTCTAAATATCTTTTCGGGTGTGAACAACAGAAAATATTCTTACTTAATTCCGCATTTACGTTCATGAACAAAATGGTGGCATATTGATGGAACATTTGTTGCTATTTTCTGCATGTGTGCTTTATCATTTGGATATTGACTTGTGTGCTTAATTTCTACCTCCTTCAGGAAAGCAATGCCACCAACATTATTGTTATATCAGTGTTTACATTTGTTTAATTTCTTTTGACATGTTATTATGTTTTTGACAGTTTTAATTTACTTTATAGGAGGAGAGATTAAAATTCTTGAGACAAAGATTAAATGTGCCATTTGATTGTTCCGCTGTCAAGCACCAGGTTCTCATCTTTTATCTAGTTTATGTGGCGTTTTTTCTGCTCTTGAGCAAGTCAATGCTAGTTTAAATCATTAATATGTTAATATGCTTATATTCATGAACGGCATGCCACTTCTCCCATTACAGGATGCACTAAAAGAACTTTGGAGATTGGCTTATCCTAACCGAGAACTTCCTCCTCTGAAATCAGATCTATGGAAGGAAATGGGCTGGCAGAACTCTGACCCAGCAACAGATTTTAGGTTCATTTTTTCAACTATTCATATTTTAAGAAGCTATCTGCTGTTTTTCTCTTTCAACGTCACTTGAACTGAGATGACTGTTCTCATGAGCTATCCGATGCTTGCAGGTCTGGGGGATTCATGTCCTTGGAAAATCTAATATATTTTGCAAGAAATTACCCAGTATGTTTCTGTTCATCATGGGCACTTACTCTCCTTATAAATCCACTGTTAGTTGGTATTTCAATCTGGTTAAATGCTGAATACCTGCTTAACATGCAGGATTCCTTTCATCGGCTATTACACAAGGCAGATGGTGAGAGAGCTGAATGGGAATATCCTTTTGCAGTAGCTGGCGTAAATATATCTTATATGTTAGTTCAAATGCTGGATTTACAATCAGGTGAAGTGAATGCAATAACTGGTCAAAATGCTTTATCTAAATTTAAATCTACTCTCCCTTGATTGCATGTGTAGTCTGGTTCCTTAAGCAGATCAACCTGTGAAGAAACTGCAGCATTTTTTTTTTTTGCTTCTTTGCAGAAAATAGGAGGAGCTCAAAAGCAAGAGTTGGCTTTGCTCAACTACTTGAAGATGACGAGATGGCTTTCGATAACCTTTTCTGCCTAGCTTTTCAGATGCTCGATGCTCAGTGGCTTGCAAGGAGAGCTAGTTATATGGAATTCAACGTGAGCGTTCTTTATACATGATGCATTATGTACATGCTAATGGTTTCTTGTTCCTTTACCATCATTGTTCAATCTTACTATCAGGAGGTTCTGAAGTCCACACTAGGCCAGTTAGAGCAAGAGCTTACAATTGGAGGCGTTTCAAGCGTTCAGAATCTGCCATCGTTCAGAATGTTAAGGAGATAGCATTATTTGCTTTTTACCCGAAAGGGGGAAGGTTGCCAAATATGCTGCTAATTCTTTTATTGTTGTTCAAGATGGGCCGCCATGTAAAGATTACTGGCCATTACCTATTCGGTTCATATGCGATACCTTGAAAAGATACTTGCTCCTATAGGTTTTGGCATCAAGCGCTTTGTAAGTGTTTGTGCAGCAAAAGATACACATGCAAGTGTTTGTTACAAAAGTTATCTGCAGGAGTGTTTTATTCTGGGAACTTGTAATATTTGTATGAAATAGAAGATTAGAACAAAATAAAAATAATAATCATATTTTAAGTTTATTCCTTCCATGTCTATTGCGTGCTTCTACTACCTCCATTCCTAAATATAAGACATTGGGGCAGTTTAAATTTAGGAATGGAGGTAGTTTAAATCTAGGAATGGAGGTAGTATAACGGAAATGCACAACGGTGGACGGGCACTATGTGGAGTTAAATTAAAATCCACAACACAAAAAAAAATTGTGCATATAAAAATACACATATAACACATTGAAGAAAATTTTCATAACAATATACTGTCATGTGTGGCGTAGACAAAAATAAATAAATGTGTACATGAAAATGATTTTTTTTATTGTTGGGCCGGGATCTTTTTTTTGTGCAGCTTGCAAATCATATTTTTGAACGAAAATTCACATATCCATCGTGAATATGTACAAGTTTTCGGAGTTCTTTTTTAAAATTTCTTTGAACTTGGAAATACGATTTTGAATTATTTCAAAAAACAGGAGCCAATGCCCCTGTCACCAAGTAGTATAAAGGTCACTTCCCTTTGGCAACCTTTTTAGAAAAGAAATTTATGGACGGAGGGAGTAAATGTATGCCGCGTTACCTTGCAAAACAATAAACTCGAGCATTATATCGAACCTCAAGCCATCACGTCACGACAGAAGGTAACCAGATATATTAGTGTTGGTACCAGACAAACAGCTGATGTCAAAGATAGTAGGAGTGGCACCTCAATGTTGATGGCTGCAAGATCATAGGCCCTTGGCTGCCTCCTCTCGAGTGGTGTGTTTCCGCGACACAAAAAAAAAACAAGTTGTGAAGGAATGTGGAAATTTGTACGAATCCACATCCTGGCGGCTATCCAAAATATATACACCAAATGCATCTTTTTCTTTGAACACAGTACAGACGCAAACGCTCATATAAACACGCATACACTCACCCCTATGAACGCCTTCGAGAGACTGCTGAGATTTTACGAAGTCACCGTAGACGCCTCGTAGTCGACAGGAACGTCTCCTCCCACTGAAAACGTATCGCCGGAATTCCTGAAATAAATCTAGGATAAATGCGAGCACCAGAATTTGAACCCTGGTGGGCTGAGGATACCACTGTCCACCTAACCATCTCAACCAGAGGTTGGTTCGCAAATGCACCTTCTTTTTTCCCCTTATACAACAAAGTAAAAGAAAAAAGGAAACTGTAAAATAGTGATGTTTTTTCATGAGAAAAAGAGAAGAAAATATGTTCAAAAAGATCATCCTGGCGGCTATCCAAAATATATACACCAAATGCACCTTCTTTCCCCCCTTATACAACAAAGTAAAAGAAAAAAGAAAACTGTAAAATAGTGATGTTTTTTCATCATGAGAAAAAGAGAAGAAAAAGTTGTGAAGGAATGTGGAAATTTGTACGAATCCACATCCTGGCGGCTATCCAAAATATATACACCAAATGCATCTTTTTCTTTGAACACGGTACAGACGCAAACGCTCATATAAACACGCATACACTCACCCCTATGAACGCCTTCGAGAGACTGCTGAGATTTTACGAAGTCACCGTAGACGCCTCGTAGTCGACAGGAACGTCTCCTCCCACTGAAAACGTATCGCCGGAATTCCTGAAATAAATCTAGGATAAATGCGAGCACCAGAATTTGAACCCTGGTGGGCTGAGGATACCACTGTCCACCTAACCATCTCAACCAGAGGTTGGTTCGCAAATGCACCTTCTTTTTTCCCCTTATACAACAAAGTAAAAGAAAAAAGGAAACTGTAAAATAGTGATGTTTTTTCATGAGAAAAAGAGAAGAAAATATGTTCAAAAAGATCATCCTGGCGGCTATCCAAAATATATACACCAAATGCACCTTCTTTCCCCCCTTATACAACAAAGTAAAAGAAAAAAGAAAACTGTAAAATAGTGATGTTTTTTCATCATGAGAAAAAGAGAAGAAAATATGTTCAAAAAGATTGGATATGCGGGGGATCGAACCCCGTGCCTCTCACATGCAAAGCGAGTGCTCTACCATTTGAGCTACATCCCTTTTACACAATAGTATCTATTGGTTCGTACTTGTACTATAATTTCATGAGCTCTTCCTGTGTTACCTATTCTTGTTCTAACAACGTCTGTTGTTTTTTTAGTATAGGTCAGTAGAGCATCAGTGTCATAGAGGAGTTCAATACGAATTCATAGTTCTCCAGAAGGAAATGAAATTCAAAAGAGAGGACATATAAGCCCCATTCTAATCTGTGACCATCTAGAAAGACTTAAATGCAGACAATAAGTGCCTAGCTCTCCTGCCGCTCCTAACAATGCTAAGTATCATATTAGGCTAGTCATAGTGGGGAGTAACTTAGACTAGTGTCATGCATATGACACTAGTCTTTGTTACTACATTCATAGTGCAAAGTAACATACAAGTAGTATCATAGATGATAACATTTATTACATCATAGACTCATTTTGCTTTGGATTGCGTTATGTTACAGTAACATATTATGTTACTCCAAACATCTCTCTTCTCATTAACCCCATGCCACATAAGCAAACCTGTCTTGAAATGCGCTATGTTACTTGCTAAGTTATTCCCACTATGACCAGCCTTATGTTAAACCCAATGCCCCATGTTCCATATGCCATGTTTCACAGTGGTCCAAGAGAAAAATGACAAGACAATGTCTGGATGCAACTTGGCCATGGAAAGGGAACACCAGGGCAGTTTAACTTAGCCAATGGCTAGTCAAATCCGTGGAGGGACTAGCCCCTTGAGTCCTTGACCAGTTGCATGTGAAACACGGATCCATCCAAATAAGTCTCCAACTCCAAGAGAAGAGGCCAACAAGGTGGCAATGATTGGAGAGAAACGATGCAAGGAAAATGCTGGGTGATTAACTCAGCTTAATTAGCCGGTCAAATCTGCGGACTGAGGGGGCAGATAGTCCATGGCCAACCTTGTTCCATGTGGAGATCAGATCACTGCCATTTTATAGGCACTGCATTGTGTCACTCATTAGTCATTAGCATCATCACATTTTCAATTAACTAGTAGTTCAATTAACATATATAGAAGTAGATTAACTGTAGCACCATGTCTGAGATGAATTAACTTTCCAAACTTGATCAGTACACTATGTCTTTTCCATTGTTTCTTGAGATATTTTGAAAAAAAAAGAAAAAGTGTTTCTTGAGATAATAATAGTTTGATGAGTCCAGACCATACAGCTGCTGCGGTTACAGATGCAAGGAACAGTGCATCCGTGTATGATACGTTTGTAACTAACCGGTTGGCCGTACCCCTCCACGATCTACCACACCTATACTTATATAAGCACTTTGCTAGCTACCCCAGTCGATCTGAATCTGCAGGATGCATTGTCACACTGTGTTTGATATTATGCTCTGCGTGCCATAGAAAATGGATGATGAATGTTCCATCTGATCACATGAAACCAGTCAAAAAGATCAGCTCAGAAGAAGAGGAAGATTGCAGGTATTTTGGCCGGACGGCGGTGGATATTAGTCAAAGATGGCCTCACATGGTCAGCCGCCAAGCCCGAACGAACAACGCCCTCCCGTGATATTCGCCAGTGTAAACTCGATGCATGTAAATTGTAAAGTGGCAACGTACTGGAAAACCGGGGCGCTGCACATATATTCTATGTAACGCTAGTGTTAGTTTCTACGGAATTGGTAGTAATAGTATGAATGAATCGGCTGGCTGGAACGGGAGAAATGGATCCAGATCTCGGGGTGACATGTTCCCACAGCTCGCCCCATATGCTCCGTGACTCCCTTTTGCTCCATCCCCGACTAGTATAAGACGTGGCGTCACATGTTCACTCCATGTTCCCACGTACTCCCTCCCATCCACCAGTGGAAGCTGCGTGCACTTGAGCAACGCATGCTGCTGGTCTCCACACGCATTATATACGCGCGCCGTAGAAGACAACACAGCAGCTCCAAGCCTCCAACTCTTCAACTCCCACCACATTCCAAGTCTCCAACCTTACGGTTCGATCAAGTGCCATGACGACTAAGCTGCAGGCTGCAGGCTGCCGCCGGAGTATCGTCGCCGTCGTCTCCTGCCTCCTCGCCTCCATGCTCCTGCTCCATCTCCTCTTGCTCACGCCGTCGACAGCAGCCGCCGTGTCTCTCGACGCAACAGCATCGCCGTGGCTGTGGCAGCAGGGTCGCCGCGGTCCTGCGGCAAGGAGGTTGTTGCTGGCCGCACAACCCAGGCCCACCACGGCCGTGGGCGGCACGGAGACCAACGAGTTCCACGTCAACGGCGGTACTCTTCCGGCGGCGGCGAACGGCAAGCCGGTGGAGGTGGGGTTCGACGCCAGCATGAGGAAATTTCCCAAGAGCGGCTCAAACAAAAATCATAATTAGTCTGGGGAACTGAATCTCCTTCCTTCCTTACTTCTCTCTTTGATCAGCTGTAGCTGTAGCATGTAATATCTTTTGCAGATAACACTCTCACTTGTAGAGATTATTCAAGACTAACCTATCTTAGGGCATGTGTAATCTAGTGCCAGGAAATAATTAGTGTGTATCAATTTTTGAGAGGAGACAGTTTGCTCCAGTGCTGATGTGAACCCGGATAGATCATCTGTCCATGTCAATTGACTATTTTTGGAAGTTTTACCACAACCATCACAGGAAATTTCAGTTCACCTGACCTGTGCAACCTCAAATCCTAATTCCTTCCATGTATCCCACTAGATTTCCGGCAAGCCCCCACTTCATTGACACAATGAATCGCGTGTAATCTTCACCACAGTTAAATCAAACTAGCAGCAACACGAGTCACAAGTAATCAAATGAACGAAGGGGGGAAAGTTGCAGCACAAACATTATAAAATAATAATAAATAAACGTGAAGAGCAATATGAGTATATGAAAAATAGTTACAGTTCAGATCCCATCTACCGGTAAGTTCTACGACTGAGCCCTAAAATGTTAATATCATTGGGCAACAACAATTTAAGCAATAGTATCACCCATTTGTTTGTCTCTGAGCTAATTAACGTGCTATGCAAAGAAAAGTCTAACTACTTCATATGGTCAAGAAGTATCGAGCAAACTTCTCAGACCAAAAGGAACAGTTATACATCACACAAGCCGTACGCCTATTTTCGTAGGCAGTGATCCTGTTTCTCCTACAGGACCTGTAACCTAACCGGATAATACTCGGGGATTATTGTTAATGTACAAAGATAGCACAAGGTGCTGCCTTTATGCCCCGACATTTGTAATATAACATCATTGCCGTTGGACGGATGGAGATTGCTGCACCTGAACTGGAGGGAAGAACCCAGTGCTTGAAGTTGGGAAGAATCCAGTTGATGTTGGAGATTGCTGTGGTGCCTGTGGAGACTGCTGCTGCTGCTGAATGGGTGGCAGAGGAGGTGGAGGAGGTGGTTCATTTGGCATTGCAAAACCTGCCGGCAACAATGGAAGTGGAGGTGGCATAGAGCCAGCCATCATCCCAAAGGGTATCATTCCGAACATTCCTCCAGGACCTCCAGTATTTTGACTAAACTGCTGCATAAGTTGCGGTACCATTGGTTGTAATGGAGACGGTGCAAATGAACCTGGTACTTGGTTAGCCTGTGCTGGTGACTGTGTGCTTCCAAGAGAAGTAGGTGCTGCTCCAATCTGTTGTTGCACTTGTGGTACTTGGGCAAAGAAAGGGGGAGCCCCTGTATCACCAGCCTGCTGCTCAAGTCTAGGCCTCTTTGGTCTGTCAAAGCCGGGAGGCCCTGCAGAGAGTTCTCCAGAAGACGAACCACCATTTATGGAAGCAGCTTGTTCAGCGGCAAGGGATGAGAAAATGGAGGACAGCACTTGCTGGCCAGATGACAAAGATGCAAGCTTATCTGCCATAGCTGCTGCTGTTATCTTGGGTTCATCACCCATAGCACTGGTCATGGTGGGAGGTGAGGTTGCTGGATGCACCAGCTGAAACTGAGGAGATATTGGACTTGCTTCTGAATTCTGCATCACAGCAGTTGTTTGCCCTGATGGAAATGTAATCATGGGTGGACCAGAACTAGATCCTGGACCATTTGTAACAGGAGCACCACCAAGACGTTGTCTGAGTTGCATGGCATGTTCAGCCTCTGCTCGAGCAACCTGTTTGTCAATAAATTAAAGAATTAGCCATAAATCACTAGTAATTCGACGAATAACTGCTAAAATGCTACAGTGCTACGTAGGCAGAAAAGACGGTGATAAAGATAGCTAGCAGTGTTAAATAGAATCAATTGAGCCTCCATAGAAAAATCGAGCAATACATTAACAGGAAAAGATGCTACATATAGGTATAATAAATGTTTGAAACTTTCAGCTTAAGTTTGCAAATAACATATGTTTGAACTGACATCTACGTGGGCCATTGCCCTATATATACATCTATCCAAACCTATCCCTGACCCCTGTTAAGGAGTATTATTATTACTATTATAGGTCTAGGGCCTTGCGTATTCGTATTAGTTTAAATGTCCTTGTGCTCCAAGTCCCTTGTAATATTCACCCCTTGGGCAGTGCAATAAATCTAAGTTACTCATTTAAAATGGTATCATAAGCCCAGGTTTAGAGAGTTTTCTGGACGCCGCAACTCGCCATCCCACTCGTTTTTCTTTCTTTTTTTTTCGGTCTCGTCTTGTCTAGATTGATTCCCTATCTTCCGCTCGAAGCTCTTGTCCCAATCCCATCTAGATCGAAGCTACGATCGAAAGCTCATGACCAGGATCATGCTTGTCTTATTCGCTGATTGGATCCGCCCTGGCCATTCATCTTCCTCGTTCCTGTTCGCTGCCTCAACAATCGAGCATCACCGGATATCTATCATCTAGTAACTCACCAGCACCCTACATCAAGCCAATCTTCCTGATCAAAGCACTCGCTCCCACGATGTCCACCACTCTCCGTCTCCTACATCGACCGCCAGTGGTGATGTTGTTCCCCGTCGACCCCCAGGCTGGCCACCATCTTGCTGCTCACGGCGCTCCACCGCCCGCCCGTCATCTGCACGTCTCCACTCACCCTTGCTCACCTTTGTGCAAACCAACTCGCCTTGCTCCAAGGACGCCGCATCCGTCTTCAACCAGGATGCCACCGCCACTGTCTTCCATGCCGTGGCGCCTCGGCTATTGTCTCCAAGATTGACCGGCAACTGCTACCAGGGGCCTCCCATGCCGCCAGAGTCCCCGTCACCCCGCTGCACTCGGTGCATCCAGGTTGATCTTCTTGAGCACCGTCATCCTCTAGTGCATCTCCTGCCTAGGCCATCATTGTCGCCCGCATTTCCGCCTCGCCGGGGAGCTCGATTTGTGCCCCCTTCTAGGATTCGCGACTCACCACCAGCGGCTCTCTCTCTGGCGACCATCTTCATCGTGTGTGGCAACATAAGCGAAGATACAACTTAAGTATCAAGAGAAGATGGGTTGTCAAAAGAAGATGACGCATCAAGAGGATGAATCATTGTGCAAGAAGCTCGGCAGAAAGAAAATGGACATAGATCGACGACAATGCAGAAGGAGGCCATGAAATCCCTATAGAAGACAACAAGGACAAGAAAGGCCACAAAAGTTGTATAGAAAGGACTAGGACCACAGAAGAAAGCTGCCATAGAATGGTTTGGTGGACCCGCATGGCATGAGAAACACAGAAGAGTAAAGGACTTGGTGGACGCAGAGGAAAATAGAAAGCTAGAAGCTAGGAAGAACACAACAGACAATGATGCATGAGCCATCATGTTTGCAAGAGAGGCTGCGGAGGAGGCCGTGCAGGTGAGATGACGACGAGGAGCAGCGGAAAAGAGGAACTAGTGGATGAGCACACAACACCGATGGAAGGTGCACCACCATCAAGAATCACCGGACAGCTAGAGAGGGAAACCGTGCCCGATGATGACATTCTATATTTTTTTTCCTTTTTTTAGGTGAAGGGTCAGATCAGACCGAACAACAGGAAACTGGCTCAACCTCGCACGAACAGATGTGTTGTCTTCCTTTGTCGCACCATCTTCTCGATTCTCCCCCTTTGGCTTGACTCAACAGGTCTTTGAAGACTCCATGCTACAAACACTCTCAAGACACGGATTTTTGGGTTTTCACTATTTGTTTTAGTGTTATACTTCAGGTGCAATGCTATTGCATAGGCTTTGCATTTGAAGAGAGGGGGGGGGGGTGTTACGCTGCAATGGGTAACAACATATATGCATGGGCCCATCAACTGTGGACGCATCAATCAATCAGCACATACAATCGCACAGATAAATGCAATGGCCACCTATGCAATGCTATTGAGTAGGCTTTGCATGAGGGGGGGTGGGGGGGGTTAAGGAGTACTAACTCCGTCTGGGATTAATAGTCCGGTGAGTCAATTCTCTAGAATAAAGGCATGGTGCAGCTCCTGACAAAATTGATGGCTACAGAACAATTAAGCCTTCTGTTGCATGCAGCTAGGGCCCAGCGCGCTCTCTCTCTGCTTTGCATGCGACCAATGAAAGAACAGCATTAAACTATGCATGCAAGTACCAAGGCTGCTAAGGCCATGTAAAAGTGGACGACGCTTCATGGCTAGCCGGGGCTTTAAACCCGGATGGAGGTAGTATTATTAGTATTAGTATTGGTCTAGGTTCTCCACCTCTGAACTTTCTGATACGAGCTTATTAGCTTCATAAGAAGCTGCAATCGGTAACAACACATATATGCATGGGGCCATCAACCATGGTCACATCATTCAATCAGCACATACAATCGCACAGATAAATGCAATGGCTACCTCGACTGGGGGCACCGTAGACGGACACAACCTTATACATATCAGACTACCCAAGGTGTTGTACAATTGAATTCTCTCGAAGCAGATATAACAAGATACATCATAGTAACCCAACTCTGCAACTGAGCGCACGAACAGTCAGGCTCCAGGATCTGAAAACAGCGGAGCGGAACGGGCGGTAGTGCAAATTTGCAGAGCTGGGATTTCGTGCCCCAGACACACGAAATGCAAAACCAGGTTTGAACCAGCCAATTCATGGGAGGGGTGTGTTTTAGACAGTTTTGAGAGTTCGAGGGAGGTATTCTGAACCAAATCAAAGTTCAAGGTTATAATCTGAACTCTAGGACAAATTCAGGGGGGCTCGGGGGTGGGGTAAAGTGGACCCCAGGGATGGTAACAGGAGTAAATAAGAGACAGAAGAGTGCTTGAAGGTGGGATGCTAAACTGGTCGCTGGACCTGTGTGCTCACTAGCCAAGCAGACCATGGTTGGCCTACTACCTTTCATCCAAGCTGAATTATACCACAAGTACTTCAGTTACTTCACATCCTATTAGAGAGCTTGAGCAATGCATTAATGTGATACGTATCTGCACGTTTTTACATGGCCTGTTCTTTTTTCATCCAACATTCATCTTGAACATGCGGACACAACTTCACCAAGAGATGTCAATAACAACAACAACAACAACAACAACAAAGCCTTTAGTCCCAAGCAAGTTGGGGTAGGCTAGAGGTGAAACCCATAAGATCTCGCAACCAACTCATGGCTCTGGCACATGGATAGCAAGCTTCCACGCACCCCTGTCCATAGCTAGCTCTTTGTCGATACTCCAATCCTTCAGGTCTCTCTTAACGGACTCCTCCCATGTCAAAATCGGTCGACCCCGCCCTCTCTTGAAATTCTCCGCACGCTTTAGCCGTCCGCTATGCACTGGAGCTTCTGGAGGCCTGCGCTGAATATGCCCAAACCATCTCAAACGATGTTGGACAAGCTTCTCCTCAATTGGTGCTACCCCAACTCTATCTCGTATATCATCATTCCGGACTCGATCCTTCCTCGTGTGGCCACACATCCATCTCAACATACGCATCTCCGCCACACCTAACTGTTGAACATGTCGCCTTTTAGTCGGCCAACACTCCGCGCCATACAACATTGCGGGTCGAACCGCCGTCCTGTAGAACTTGCCTTTTAGCTTTTGTGGCACTCTCTTGTCACAGAGAATGCCAGAAGCTTGGCGCCACTTCATCCATCCGGCTTTGATTCGATGGTTCACATCTTCATCAATACCCCCATCCTCCTGCAACATTGACCCCAAATACCGAAAGGTGTCCTTCCGAGGTACCACCTGGCCATCAAGGCTAACCTCCTCCTCCTCACAGCTAGTAGTACTGAAACCGCACATCATGTACTCGGTTTTAGTTCTACTAAGCCTAAACCCTTTCGATTCCAAGGTTTGTCTCCATAACTCTAACTTCCTATTTACCCCCGTCCGACTATCGTCAACTAGCACCACATCATCCGCAAAGAGCATACACCATGGGATATCTCCTTGTATACCCCTTGTGACCTCATCCATCACCAATGCAAAAAGATAAGGGCTCAAAGCTGACCCCTGATGCAGTCCTATCTTAATCGGGAAGTCATCGGTGTCGACATCACTTGTTCGAACACTTGTCACAACATTATTGTACATGTCCTTGATGAGGGTAATGTACTTTGCTGGGACTTTGTGTTTCTCCAAGGCCCACCACATGACATTCCGCGGTATCTTATCATAGGCCTTCTCCAAGTCAATGAACACCATATGCAAGTCCTTCTTATGCTCCCTATATCTCTCCATAAGTTGTCGTACCAAGAAAATGGCTTCCATGGTCGACCTCCCAGGCATGAAACCAAACTGATTTTTGGTCACGCTTGTCATTCTTCTTAAGCGGTGCTCAATGACTCTCTCCCATAGCTTCATTGTATGGCTCATCAGCTTAATTCCACGGTAATTAGTACAACTCTGAACATCTCCCTTGTTCTTGAAGATTGGTACTAATATACTCCGTCTCCATTCTTCTGGCATCTTGTTTGCCCGAAAAATGAGGTTG
This sequence comes from Triticum aestivum, assembly GCF_018294505.1. Lineage (NCBI taxonomy): Eukaryota > Viridiplantae > Streptophyta > Magnoliopsida > Poales > Poaceae > Triticum > Triticum aestivum. The sequence continues at coordinate 466,709,645 of NC_057803.1, read as the reverse complement.
AAAAGCTTGGTTAGCCATACTATCGCTATGTCCCCGAGACCTTTCCACACCTCAATGGGGATACAATCAGGGCCCATCGCCTTGCCTCCTTTCATCCTTTTTAAAGCCTCCTTCACCTCAGACTCCTGGATGCGCCGCACAAAACGCATGCTGGTCTCATCAAAGGAGTCATTCAGTTCAATGGTAGAACTCTCATTCTCCCCATTGAACAGCTTGTCGAAGTACTCCCGCCATCTATGCTTAATCTCTTCGTCCTTCACCAAGAGTTGGCCTGCTCCGTCCTTGATGCATTTGACTTGGCCAATATCCCTCGTCTTCCTCTCCCGGATCTTAGCCATCTTATAGATGTCCCTTTCACCTTCCTTCGTGCCTAACCGTTGGTAGAGGTCCTCATATGCCCGACCCCTTGCTTCACCAACAGCTCGCTTTGCGGCCTTCTTCGCCATCTTGTACTTCTCTATGTTGTCTGCACTCCTATCCAGGTATAGGCGTCTGAAGCAATCTTTCTTCTCTTTAAGCGCCTTCTGGACATCATCATTCCACCACCAGGTATCCTTATCTTCGCTTCTCCTTCCCCTGGACACTCCAAACTCCTCCGAGGCCACCTTACGAATGCAAGTCGCCATCTTCATCCACACATTGTCCGCATCCCCTCCTTCCTCCCAAGGGCCCTCCTTAAATACCCTCTCCTTGAACACCTGAGCTACCTCCCCCTTGAGCTTCCACCACTTCGTTCTAGCGACCTTGGCACGCTTATCCCGCTGGACACGAATCCGAAAGCGGAAGTCAGCAACCACCAGCTTATGCTGGGGTACAACACTCTCCCCAGGTATCACCTTACAGTCTAGGCACGCACGCCTATCTTCTCTTCTCGAGAGGATGAAATCAATCTGGCTAGAGTGTTGGCCACTACTAAAAGTCACCAGATGTGATTCTCTCTTTCTAAAGAGGGTGTTAGCTACAATCATGTTGTAGGCTAGAGCAAAGCTTAAGACATCTTCTCCTTCTTGATTCCTGATGCCATAGCCAAAGCCCCCATGCGCCCCTTCAAAACCTGTGTTAGATGTACCCACGTGGCCATTGAGGTCTCCTCCTATGAAGAGCTTCTCACCAATCGGTACACTCCTAACCATGTCTTCCAAGCCTTCCCAGAACTCCCTCTTGGTGTTCTCATTGTGGCCTACTTGCGGGGCATATGCGCTGATAACATTGAGAACCAAGTCCTCAGCTACCAGCTTGACCAGGATAATCCGGTCCCCACGTCTCCTGACGTCTACCACTCCATACTTGAGGCTCTTGTTGATCAAGATGCCTACGCCATTTCTGTTTGCAGCCGTCCCCGTGTACCACAGCTTGAAGCCGGTATCCTCCACCTCCTTCGCCTTCTGTCCTCTCCATTTGGTTTCTTGGACGCAAAGGATATCAACACCTCTCCTCACTGCTGCATCAACTAGCTCCCGAAGCTTCCCTGTCAGAGACCCTACGTTCCAGCTACCTAAGCGAATCCTCCTAGGCTCGGCTAGCTTCCTTACCCTTCGCACTCGTCGAGTCAAATGCGAAGACCCTTGCTCATTTTCCACTACATCCGGGCGCCGATGTAGCGCGCCACTAAGGATGCGACGACCCGATCCTCGCTCACTTGCCACCGTATCCGGATCAAGATACGGCGCGCCACTTGGGGGGTGACGGCCCGGCCCTTGCCCATTTTCCACCACACCCGGGTTCCGATGTGGCGCGTCACTGAGAGGGTTACGCCCCAACGAAAATCTCTAGCTATGCCTTGCCTGCCATGGGGCATCATAGATATCATCAAGCTTCAAGAGTGCTACCCAGATCTACGCAACATGGACAGAACAGCTAGCACAAGGCAAACATGTATCATAGGTTCATAACAAGGAAGCTAGCCGATCCAAGAAAACGAAAGACACAATCTTGGAGTTTAACCAAACAAATTACTTTTAATCAGTAGCAAAAATCAGCAGATTTGGCTTTCTACATGATTTTGCAGGAATATCAACGCAGTAATGACTATGACAATAACATGTAAGATGATATCAGAGAAGAATCCTTACTTGCAACTGAGTGCGAAGAAGCTCCGACTTTCCTTCCTGTTATATAACAAAAAAACATAAAAGCTCTGTAATTGCAAGCCAAAGAAGGATTTTGTGCTCGTATGAATGGGTTCTTCCACTACTGCAACTATTGATATGCCCTGAGATTTGTGTAAAATCCCCGCCATACTTTATTGTAACAGAGGTGAGAGAATGTGCACAGTTAACAATGCACACTCAGTAGCTGAGATAGTAGAAGCATCCACTTTGCTAAGGGTTTTTCCTATTGTAAGCAAGAAAATATGATGCTATCAGGGCAAAACATTTGGAAGAAGAAAAAGGTGCTGAAGACCTGTTCACTGAGAGCTACTTTTAGTTGATTAATCAGGTTTATCCTAGCTGTGTCGACACTTTCAAGTTGCTCGATGCACTTCTTGAGGACTGCTTCCTGCTCTTGAAGGTCAGAAACCAATGATGATGCTTGAGGAATACCTAGGGAAAGAATGAATCAATTATTATCACTACATATTCTTATCGATTATGCTAAAGAGAATAAATGTAAGCCTTGCAATGTCAGAGCATTATATATTTTCATATCCATTACTTTACTTCAGGCTTCAGATTATAACAAGTGAGCAAGACCAAAAACTCCACAGCCAGGAGCATTTAATAGGAAACCTTCCATTATACTAGTATCTTTCACTCTAAACCTCAAGAAAAAAATATAATTGATATCGGCGTACAGAACTAAAATTGTGTCGCAGTTGACACCGAAGGGGAATTAGCTCATGTAAAACAATGTACTAAGCAGCCAGATGTGCTATACCAAAAACAATAGCGACGCATGAACCGCCACTTTAAAAGAACAGATGTTGTGCATGAAGAAAACTGTCTTCTTCCGCGCATTGTGTCTAAACCATGATACAATCACGTTTATAAACAATTACAGTGCATAATCAAATGATTCTCTATCAATCGATTTTCTGTCACCATGGAGTGATTAATGCATTTTATAACCACTTAGTCTAGAATGTTATGCAAACATCACAGCGAACATGACATGCACATTGGAGCATGCTATTAATATTTTGTAAGTTACAACAATCCCCAAGAAACAAAAACAAAAGTGTGTGTGCTCGCACACACACAAGTACAACACCATAACTCATATAACATGTATGAATCAGATGAAGATATGCAGTAAATCCCATAGTATCTACCTAACAAAGTAACAAGTCATAGTTAGTGAACAGAGAAACCATTTGCAAGTTGAATTACTGTTGTGTTTAAGATATTGGTCTAACCTTGTACCATTACTTGAGCTCAGAGGAGTTAGATCATTATGATTTTCTCCATTTCAAAGACAAATTCGGTACTATTGTTTAGCTTGACTGAAAGATTATGTTCTAGAAACAATAGTACCATGTACCAATATGACAGTGTTCACATTCAAAAACAGAAGGATTCTTCACTGGCATCTTCTATCTTCTATATCTACTCCACTAACCTATTTCTCTCAACATGCAAGCATGCCACCTCACCATGTAAGCATGGCTAAAGGTCCACCTCAACATGCAACCATGCATAGCAAGAAATCCACCTCAACATGCAAACAAGCAACCCATTTCTCTCAACATGCAACCATGGCACCTCAACTTGTAATATGCATGGGAAAAGGCCACCTCAACATGCAAGCATGCAGGAGAATTTCCATTCTACTCCTTCCGATCCATATTAATTGTCATATTATTGCTATGGATCGGAGGAAGTATTATGTTATTTATATTTATAAATATTTATAAGTATATAATGATCAAACACAATAAATCATGTATAGTTACAGTTTTAGTTCCCATATTATTACTCCAATATTCAAGTTGTATACTGCCAAGTCTTATATTTAAAATATATTGCAAATCATTCCCGCAACAACGATGTGGGGTATCATCTAGTTTCCTTAACACTACCACCCAATACTTATAGTACATCATGGAACTGGATGTAAAATAGTTTTTGAACAACCATGACACAACACAGGCTAAGAAAGGAGAATAGTGCCAAACATTCTACAAAGGAAGTTGCAGATGTCTATAACATTACAGAAGTAGTGAAGCAAGCAAAATCCTTACCGTGGGTACAAGCATTATCTACATCTTTGTCCATCTTCTCCAAAACATTAACAGTAGTCTTACATTTGTTTAAAGCTGCGTCCTCATCAAAATACTGATCAACTACAGACTGATATGCAGTCGCAATCTTTTCAGGCATCCCGGAAACAGTCAGTTCCTACAGCAAAAGGCAAACAAGGAGAGCTTTCCCAAATTCATTCCAATTTATGAAACCCATAGGGAGAATGACATAGATAAGAAGTGGGAACATACTTTTATATATGTACTGGAATCCTTCCGAGCAGCTTTGGGATCTGAAGAGGGATTAGGGCTAGGATTTGAACCATTATCGTTGTTATCCAATGTAGGAGGGTTCTCACCAAGGATGTCAACTTTTAGGCTCTCAATACGGGTTCCAAAAACCTTCCGCTCATCCCAAATCCCTATCTGTAGTTTATAGAAACAAGATTACACTTTATTTTTTGGATTTTGGCCTTTACGATCAAACAGTAAAGTAAATCATTAGATTCACCATGTGTACTCCTGCATCAATTGGCAAAAACTCATAATACAATGTGGTTCCTATCAGTGCAGATGATGACTATAATCAGGCAGATTCATACCGCTAGTATTTACTATTTACTACAGGGCATTGTTCTTAAGGCGGTAAGGCGACCTAAGGAGAGCAGCCACCAGCCTGAGGCCTAAGCACCTAAGACGGGACGCCTTAAAAACAATGCTACATGTTGTAGCAACTCTGATAGAGGTGCCCATGCAAATATTTGTATGCCTAAGGAATGACAGTGGAAGAAAATTTGAAGTCGCTGCTTCTTGTTGCTCGCTACCAAGACCAGCAGTTCTTTTGGAGAGAAACATAATAATGCAATTGCTAAACCAGTGACTTTTGGAAAAAGAAGGTAAAGATAGAAAACAACAGTCTACAGGTATGTTCACTTTCCTAATTGGTGCCTACTCTTGTACGGTTCATCCCTCAATCTCTGTACATGTAATGTAAATGCACGCTGTGCATGAATGTATGACCATACCTTCAAAAGACATCGACAAAAATATCTGGAATCTGGAGAATAATATAACAGGGCAAGAACTGGATAGCCGATAACCTAGAGCAGCAACAGAATATGCGTAACTCCACCTATGTAGTCTGAACATAGCTGGTCCCAAGCCCAGGTAAAGGAGGAGGGTTGTGATAGACTTGGCAAGCCAACGTCAAAACTCAGCCACTCTTATGGAGATGAAACCCAAAAGAAAATCGTTGGGGCATTGACCCTTAGCGACGCGACATATCTGAACCTAGATGTGGTATTAGATGGGCAAGGGCCGGGCTGTCACCCCCTTGTGGCGCACCGTATCTTGATCTAGATACGGTGATAAGTGGTGGTGCGCTACATCATCGACCGTGTGCAATGAAAAATGAGCAAGGGTCATCGCAGTTCACTCAACGAATGCAAAGGTTAAGGAAGCTAGCCGAGCCAAGTAGGATCTGCTTAGGTGGCTAGAACATAGGGTCCCTGTCTCCCTGTCCCTGACGAGTTATGGGAGTTAGTTGATACAGCGGTGAGGAGAGGTGTTGATATCCTATGTGTCCAAGAAACCAAATGGAAGGGGCAGAAGGTGAAAGAGGTGGAGGATACCGGCTTCAAGCTGTGGTACACGGGGACACTACAAACAAAAATGGAGTAGGTGCCTTGATCAACAAGAGTCAAGTATGGAGTGGTAGACGTCAAGAGGCAAGGGGGGCACATTTATCTTGGTCAAGCGGTCATTGAGGACTTAGTTCTCAAAGTTATCAGGGTGTATGCCCCTCAAGTAGGCCACGATGAGAGCAGCACCAAGAGGGAGTTCTGGGGAGACCTAAAGAACATGGTTAGGAGTGTACCTATCGGCGAGAAGCTCGTCATAGAAGGAGACCTCAATGGCCACGTGGGTACATCTAACAAAGGTTTTGAAGGGGTGCATGGCGGCTTTGGTTATGGCAGCATGAATTGTCGGATAATAATCCCGGCAATAATCTCAGATGGATGTCATGCGTAGCCGTAAGGCTAGAATAGTCACACAAGGAAGTTACCCAAGTCCAGGCCCTCACGGTGCAGGTAAAACCCTAATCCTACTTGATTGTATTGATGTTGGTAGCCTCGTATGAGAGCTATGGTGTAGTGTAGAGATCGCTAAGGATCACGTAGCTGCACCGAGATTAGATAATCTATGATCTAGCCCTAGGCCTCACTTAGGGGACAAGGCCTAGGGTTTACAAGGTTCTAGGTCAGTTATGACCGGGTGGAGATCCTCGATCCCTAGGATGCCTTCCTTGGGCACCAAGTAGATAGATGTGTCCTGATGAGACCGACAGTAGAGTAGTGGGTCCTGGGATGGCACCGTGAGTAGCCCCCGAGTGCGTCATGAGCTCGGCTGCGTCCAAGTAGAAATTGAACTGAATACGCCGTCTTGTACTGTTTGGAGAGGTCTTGAGGTTCTACCGAGAATTCCTGGAACAGAAACAGATCCGACACCGCAAACTAATGGGCAAGAGCAGTGAGCCCTGCCGGGTGCGGACAACCAAACGAGAATCCCTTGCCTTATTATGATGACGCAAGGGGCCAACATCAGAAGGCCGACTCCGGTGGTGTCGCGAAGCGTCACGAATCTTGGGTGAAGTCATGGCAACGTATGTCTGACCGGGGCCAGACCTAGTTCGGTCCCCGAGTGAAGACCCATTGAATCTGCTTGACTTGAATTGGTCCGGTCTGGTCAAGCATGTGGCTCGAGCCCCGACGAAGTCAGGTCTCGTCGTCCGACGCATTGAATGAGGGGATGCCACAGCAGGATCCTAGATTCCTGTACCGCCATCATCACGTCTCGCAATTTGCTTGGCCCATGGGCGTGACGGGCGGTTTCACAACGAAAACGTGGCAACGCGCCCTGCGCGCGGGGCACCGTTTGGGTTTCCCTTTGGGCTACATAATGCAGGGGACGCGACGACAAGCGGACACTTTCCCTGCGCTCGCCAATCTTCATCTTCCTCGCGTGCTTGCCCTGCCATCGTAGACAGAGCTCCATGCGCAGATCTTCTTTCCCTTCCCTAACTCTCGGACAAACCGAAACTAGTTACGCCTAATGGTGCACGTTGAGGCGAATTGAAGAAGAGGTGGCGTCCGTCTGAGGCAAGACTCTCCCATAGCCAACACCACTAAGGGGAAATGGATCCCCTCGTTGGTGACATGGGACCAGCTAGAGAAACTCATTACCCATGGCTTCTTCCCGAGGCAGGCGGTCGTCCATTGGCGTGCAGCCCCAGAGGAGGTCAAGCCGGCGCCGTAGCCGAACGAGCGCGTACTTCTTACGCCATCCGTCCTATGAGGTTTATCGCTGGCGCTTCACGGTTTCTTCTGCGGGCTTTTTTTCTTCTACAACGTCCAACTTCATCACCTCAAGCCTAACACCCCAAATCGCCTCTTTCATTGTGATGTGTTTCCTGGGGACCGGGCCCCATTTCGACCTGTGGCAAAAGTATTTCCGGGTCAAGGTGCAAAAGAACTGTAGCGTAGCCGACATTCAGCTGAAGCCTAGATCCTACTTCAAGCTCGAGCTGCCCAACTTCGTGAAGTGGCATAGGGGTGGTTTCATTGCCCCGACGTGTCGGCTCATGGCAGACAGATGGGGTTGCCTCCGTACTTGGATAAGCCCCTATTTGGCATCAATCTTGGGGCCTGGGTTCAGCCAGTGACGAGTCACCTGAAGTGGAAGCGCTTCATCAGGAGGCGATGCGCCTAAAATGTGGCAGGCTCACCGAGGAGCAAATCCTGGTGACTTGGTGGAGAGGCGCATCCAACCCCTTCAGGCATGGGTGCACCCCATGTATGAGTATGAGGGCCCACACGATGCAACCCAGTCGATGGCGGAGCCCTACGACCAACTTACACTCAAAAAGGTGGCTGCCTTCGTGGTGAACGCGAAGGTGAAGGACATTTCAACGGTCATTCGAGTCGAGCCGTACTCCCGCACACATCCACCTTCCAATGTAAGTAATTGAATCCGAATCCGCTTCTTATATTTTTTCCTTGTGTCGTCCGTGCCAAGGAGCCCGGTAGATTCCGCCATCGATCCGAAGGGGAGCCAGATCAGCGAGGATAGCAAGGATGAGGTCAACGATGAATCGAGCGATCCGAATGGGAGCTAGCCGGACAACGAGGAAGTCGACGACAACGATGGCCCGTTGATATTCCGACAGACCTCAAAGAGGAGCCGCAACTCGGAGATGTTTGATTTGCGAATCCAGACACAAGCAAACACGCCAACCTTCGAGGAAGCCGACTGGAAGCACTAGCGAAGCGAAGCAATGCCGAGCTCCTCCACCATCGCACAACCGCCAAGGAAGAAGATGTGTGTCGTCAAGGAGTTGTGGTTGGGCAAGTAAGTTGTCGAGCTTTATTCTTTTTTCATAAGTTAGGTTGGACCCGATCTCGTCCTCATCAAAAGCAATTTGCCTGCAGGCTGCCCAGGAGCTTGAGTGAAGGGGAGCCGACCAGCCGAATCCCACCGCACATTTTCACCAAGTCGGCTGTGACGAGCTCATCGACGCAAGGTGCGTTGACTTCCTCTACTCCCCCGGCCATGACACTGGGCGTGGAGGGCCAAGTCTTGGACCTTCCGCCATTGCGCACCATGTCGCCTCTCAAGGACGTGGTGGATCTAAAGCCCAATGTAAACCCGATGGAGACGACGAAGGGTACAGAGCCGATTGTGCGCTCGACGCCAGTAAGAACGCTCGAGGCCGATCCAGCCACTAGCTCAAAAACAACGCCAATGGAAGGAGTAATTGAGGCAGCTCCCGTCGTCCTATGGGTGAAGTCGACTGGCCAGACATCCCCCGCTATGAGGTATCAAAAGCCCAACTCCCGCCACGAAGATGGCTTCGCCCATGACCGTCATTGAAGCCCCTGAGTCCATGGAGACACTGGTTTTGTGTAGCCGAAGCAGCGGGAAGATGGAGCCTTTTTGCCATTGTAACACAGGAGGAGGCTGACCAGGGGACGACGACAAACTGGGAGACGATGGTGGTGGTGTCGTCGCGATCAAGCTGCAGGGGTACTTGCGCGCTGCAAGGAGTGAACGAGTGCCTCACCTACCTTTGGGGATCAAATTTAGTGATAAAAAAGAACAAAGGAAATCATTTGAACTTGGCATGGAGTGGAACATCTTATTCATGGTGCTGGCGAGGACAAGGTCGACCCCGAGGCGACAGGAGCCGAGCTAGCGGCTTTGCACACGCCGATCCCCGGCGAAAGCGTGAAAGCGAAGGCCTTGGAAGCCCAAGGCAAGGCCCTTGCGCAGGCACAACTACGCCTATGGAGGGAGTGCGACCAGCTTGCTACCAGACAGGACAGGTGGGCAACCACCAATTGAAATCACCGTCTGAATCGCATGGCAGCCACTAAGACCGCGATCTTGCCAAATCAAGCCCGAGAGGCTCGTACCTCTAACCTGAACAGGGAGCCCGACGACGCAATGGTCTATCGCGACCTCATGGCGGTTGCCTAGATCACCCAATGGTTGAACAGTTCAAAGGCGCCAAAGCCATGCTCAACATGACGGTGGTTCAGCATGTCATGGCCAGCCAATTGCGCAACCGACTGGCGACCACCTCTGAGCTACGCATCGATGCCAGTTCTTCGTGGCCCAACCACACTCGCAACTGCAAACTCAAACCTGTCAGGCCAGGTGTCAGCCCGAGGATCGTGCAGAGGCTCAAAGGATTGGCACCGCTTCGGGCGAAAGCCAACTGTCACCCTGTTCGACCTATCATGATCCATGACAAGCTAGGGCGACAACCGGACGAGTGGGATACCATCCGAGCCATTGTTTATAAAGCGTCCCGCTTTAGACGCTTAAGCTTAAGCAACAAGACGCCCTGGCAGCGCCTTGGATATTTGCCCGCTTTAGGCGCTTAAGCACCCACTTTAGGCACTTAGGCATCGCTTAAGCGTTAGAGCAGGTGGTGCTCGGTTTAGGTCGCTTTACCGCTTTGTAAACCATGATCCGAGCTCTCCGCGTCGACAAAGCACACCAATACAAAGGGAACCCTGAGGTGCTCAGGTCGGCTTGCCTTTTAGCTGCATCCATCAGCCCACCATGCTTGATGCTTCACCTACGAGGTCCTCGAGCACCCATTCCTAAACAAATTCCAGGTGCGGAATATTCACAAGTATACATGCAATGCCAAGCCGAATCACTGGATGGCCGACTACCTCACAGCCGTTAACATGGCCAATGGCGATGAGCTAAACACACTTCGCTACGTCCTCTACCTCGCTGGCACGACCGCACGACGAGGGCCTAGCTGAATAGCCTACCAGCCAGCTCAATCTACAAGTGGCAGGACTTCAAGGATGCATTCATGGCCAACTTCGAGGGCACTTACCAGAGGTCGGGCAACCCCTATGACCTTGAAAATCGCATCCAAGAAGACAAAGAGACGATCCACCAGTACATATCACGGTGGCTCAAGAGGAACCCTCTGGAAGAGGTCTCTGACGAGCAGGTCGTCCAAGCTTTCAAGCTCAATGTGTAGGACGAGCACCACAGGCATAAGCTGGCCAGATCAAGGATCGGCACCATGAGCGAGCTCATGGACATCGCCAAACGACTAAGCCACCAGCAAGGAGAACATGCGCACTGCTTGAAAGTGCACATCTGCCAGGAACTCGGACAGGGCCGATTCCCCCCGACGAAGAGACGATTCTGAGCGCTCAAGGTGCAAAGGAAACCGCAAGCGCAAGAAGAGGAGTCGGATTTCGACCTCGGTTAAGAGCAGCCCGTGCCAAGCCCTCACGGTGGAGGTAAAACCCTACTCCTGCTTGATTGTATTGGTGGTGGCAGCATCATATGAGAGCTATGGTACCACGTAGGTGTATCAAGATTAGATGATCTAGCCCCAGGCCTCGCTTATATTATATATGGGGCAAGGCCTAGGATTTACAGGTCCATGCCAATTACGGCTAGGTGGAGATCCTCCAAGATCGACGGGATGTCAAGAAGAGGATGTCATAAGCTTTGCTTTAGCCTACAACTTATCATAGCTAACACCCATTTTAAGAAGAGAGAATTCCATCTGGTGACTTTCAGTAGTTGTCAACACTTAACCCGTTCGATTTCATCCTCTCGAGAAGATTAAATACGTGTGCTTGCCTAGATTGTAAGATGATACTTGGAGAGTGTTGTCCCTCGACAAAAGCTTGTGGTGGTTGACTTCCGCTTTTGTGCGTGTGTCCAGCAGGACAAGCGAGCTATGAGTGAAGCAAGGGTCGGGCTTATGGCGACCTCTACTAGCATTTAAACACGAGTGAGGCGAAAGGGAAATCTATAATATGGCCAAGATCGCAGAGAGGAAGACAAGGGATGTCAACCAAGTCAAATGCATCAAGGATGGAACAAATTGACTTCTGGTGAGGGATGAGGAGATCAAGAATAGATGGCTAGAGTACTTTGACAAATTGTTCAGTATAGAGAACGAGGACTCTGCCATCGAGGGATGTCAACCAAGTCAAAGGCATCAAGGATGGAACAGATCGACTTCCGGTAAGGATGAGGAGATCAAGAATAGATGGTTAGTACTTCGACAAAATGTTCGGTCGAGAGAATGAGAGCTCTGCCATTGAGCTGGACCACCCCTTTGATGATACCAACAGATGTTTTCTACAATGAATCCATGAGTTTGAGGTCAAGGATGTAAAAAGGATTAAAGGAGCCAAGGAGATGGGCCCTAATTGTCCCCCCATTGAGGTGTGAAATGCCTTGGAGACATAGCGATAGCACGGCTAACTAAGCTTTTGAACCTCATTTTCGTCAAACAAGATGCCCCAAAAATGTAGGCGGAGTATATCAGTACCAATCTTCAAGAATAAAGGGGATACTAAAAGTTGTACTAATTACCGTGGAATTAAGCTGATGAGCAATACAATGAAGCTATGGAAGAGAGTCATTGAGCACCGCTTAAGAAGAATGACAGCTAATCAATTTGGTTTCATGCCTGGGAGGTTGACCATGGAAGTTATTTTCTTGGTACAACTTATGGGGAGATACAGGTAGCAAAAGAAGGACCCACATACGATGTTCATTGACTTGGAGAAGGCCTACGATAAGATACTGCGAAATGTCTTTTGGTGGGCCTTGGAGAAACACAAAATCAGGACATAGTACATCACCCTCATCACGGACATGTACGGTAATGTCGTGACAAGTGTTCAAACAAGTGATGGCGACACTGATGACTATCCAATTAAAATTGGATCGCACCAAGGGCCAGCTTTGAGCCCTTATCTTTTTACTTTGGTGATGGATGAGGTCACAAGGGATATGCAAGGAGATATCCCATGGTGTATGCTCTTTGCAGAAGATGTGGTGCTAGTCGATGATAGTCAGACGGGGGTTAATAGAAAGTTAGCTACTTCTAGGCTTAGTACAAGGACACCTTTCGAATTTGGGGTCGATGTTGCAAAAGGATGGTGATATGATGAGGATGTGAACCATCAAATCAACACCGGATGGATGAAGCAAGCCAAGCTTCTAGCGTCCTCTATGACGAGAGTGCCACGAAAGCTAAAAGGTGACATGTCCAACAGTTAGGCGTAGACACACAAGGATGGAGTTTGAAATGATGATATGCGTGATAGAGTTGGGGTAGCATCAACTGAGAAGCTTGTCCAACATCGTCTAAGATGGTTTGGGAAGATTAAAGCATGATGATGATGGCAAGAGAGGTCGGGGTAGACCAAACTGACATGGGAGGAGTCCGTGAAGAGAGACATGGAATATCACCAAAGAACTAGCCATGGACAAGGGTGCCTGTTAGTTAGCTGTCCACGTTTCCAAAACCATGACTAGGTTTCGATATTTTTATGGTTTCAATTGTAGCCTACCCCAACTTGTTTGGGACTTAAAGACTTTCTGGTTGTTATAGCAAAATTATATGCGGCCAATAGTTTGCTAAATCGACTAAGAATGATAGATCAATCATATGGTGCGTTAGTATTGTGATAGCACTGACAGATTTAGATCCCTACAATGTTTTGCGAAAAGGCACAAAGCACTAAAGTACAAATCAAACATGTACTCACATTGTTTCTTTTTATAAGGCGTATAAAAGGTTCAATCTCGTTCCATGATATAAGTTGTGCATGCGAATTTACTGGTGTTTTTGTCTTGTTTCTCCATAGTTATGACATCTTAGCCCACTTGCATTTATAAGAAGTACTCTCACCTACTAGTACTTCAATGATTTCAGATGTATTTATGTATGGATACTTGGATAGTCGGTAGTTTTCTGCACTCTTTTTCTTAGTTTCATAACCTCATTGATCCTTGTGCTAACTCAAAATACGCCTTATAACTTGGAATGAAGCGAGTGATGATGAAACAAAGAAAACTTACTAATCTTGCGACCACTTTCTTTCCATGTTCTCCCCCGTTATCATGAACATCTTTAAGTGATCCAGGAAGAACCTTCCAAAACTCATTCACAAATTCTCCACCCTTGCGTTTGCTATTTTGCAGTATGTCATTTGATAGATACAGGAATGACACTTTCTTATCCTTTGTTGCATTATTAAACTGCTTCTCCCATGTGTCGACGATTCTTCTGGCTCTCTTCCGGTGAAAAACACACCAATGTGAAAGTGCTACTTAAGAGTTCAGGAATACAAAAGACAGCTACTGCAATATAGATTGAAAGGGGAAAAAGTATGCTGCAGAAATTCTCAAATTTAAATCTATAGCTGTCATCTGAATATTTGATACTCTAGAAAAACAGGATTGATCAAAAGTACAAAAGTTAAATAAACTACAAAACTGATTACAGCGTGATAAAATGAGAATTATCCACACCCAGAAAATAATGACAGTTACCAGTAAAAAAATATCGGTTCGAAAAGAGGTGTACTTTCAATTAATCGAATGTAACCGCCATATGATGTGCACTGAACAGTAATGGAACACAATACTTTGGAGAAGTACACATATGAAAAACATAGCAAACCAGAACAGGTAGGTAATTAGCTGGTCACAAACTACATAGGCCCCATTCTAATCTGGATAACAGACCGACCAATGTAGATTCCCATTAGAAAATGGCCTAACGCTTCCAGTCATCTTATTCTACTTTGATAATTAATGTCCTTGAACACTACATACCTAGAAGCAGAATTAGGACACGCACCCACACCCACACCCACACCCGGTCACACACACAGACCCAAAAAAAAGCAACATTACACAGAAAAGTAGGGATTTACAATAACTTAGCAAACTTAGTTGTTTATTAGTTCCGCAAGATTTACAAGTTTGAGATGATGTAGTGTATCATACAATTTTCAGGGCTACACTTCCTCCCATAAGATGAAAGCACAAAGACGTCAAGAAAGACATGTAAGCTACCTTTTTCATGGTAGATATAGGAAGGCATCCACATGATGAATGTCTACGTCTTTCGTAAAACTCATTAAGTTCCCCTTGTAGCAGTAGTTGTCACTTGTGGTTAATTCAAGGGATGATGGTGCGTGATATGGTCTAACTAACTGGTTAAATGCTCAATATGAGGATAGTGTCACGATGTCCAAAAGTTAAGTTGCTTTGCAAATAAACATTGGTGATAAATAAAAGAAATACCATCAGAATAGTGACCCCACGAAGATCATTCTAACTAACAAAGTCACAAAAATATATGAGTATAGACATACAGATACCCCAACAGCAACAGTCAGAAGAAAATAATTTTGTAGTTAAAAAGTAAAATATGTATGTCTTCGTTTCGTTCTGTAAAAGAGGATGTGATATAATCTGTTCTGCTCACTCTTCCTCCAAACAAAATGCTCAAAATTCGCTGAATTGAGCATGAGAAAAATTATATCCCAACTACGAGAGGCCCAGACAAACGATAAGATAGTATTGTGCTGTAATACATAGTCCTAACAGTTCTTGCCATCATATCATCTGCTATTCCCTAAGGGTAATGCTCTCAAAAGATAATGGAAACAACTTTTTGCTATGACTCTCAGAAAAGCAAGGAAACCAAGCATCAACAGTCAGAACGCAAGTACATTACAAACTTAAATTGTGATGCAAAGTCAATAATGCACAAAACAAAATCAAAATCAATGCTTTGCCATGGACTCGTATTATACATCTAAAATGCAGCAAAAACAGCACTAAATTTCCTCATAGAAGTGCAAGAAATATATCAACCAAGAGAACAACCCACAAGCTCCGGAAAAGTATGTCAGAATGCAATTATATTCTATGCGTCACTAGCTTAACCACAAGAAGCAGACTACTCGTCTGAACCAGGTCACAAACAAACTACTGACAATAAGCATCCTGTGAGGCAGAAACAAGGTGGATAAGCCAAATCTTTCCAAATGGGATCTCATGGGCCAGTCCTACCCATCCACATTGTAATTTAGGGCTTCACTTGCCCAATACCACATCAATCCAAGTAACAAGAGCACGCTAGGCTATCATATGCAGGTGCGCATGAAATTAACCAATGGAAACAAGGATACTCTGGATGCTCGCCGCCGAGCTGTTGAGTTTATTTAGCTTCTCGGCAAGCCCCTTCTCGCTGAAAGAGCCGCCGCCGCCGCTGGTCTCCGCCTTCGCATCCGCCTTCGTGCCCGCCATCGCGAAGATTCCGCTTAACCCGTGTCAGGTCCGGTCCTTCGCTGACCCGCGGAAACCCTAGAGAAATTTACGCTTCAAACAATCAGGACGCAGAACAATCGGAAAAAGATCTCGAAAGTAATCAGGAATTTGGAGGATTGCGGTGAAAGATTACAGGTCGGAGATTTGGGGGGAGAGGTGAATACCCGAGTTGCGACCTCCTGAGCTTGAATTTGCCGCCGGCGAGGAGGGGGAGTGGGGAAGGGGGTAGGGGGAACACGAGAGGGTTTCCTCTGGTTTTGGGGGGTGGTTTTTTCGTTGTTGTTTTTATTTTTCTGGGTTACTTAAATATAAGGCCTTATGTAACGTCTCGTGACGTATGAAAATATGAAACGCTTTTTTCCGAATAACACACTACTAGTATTATATTGCTTGATAGATGTTGATTATTCGAAGTTGTCGTTGGAATCAACCAAACAAATTATAACGATGTGGATTTCAAAATAAATAAATATCTTATGATGTATTTCGACAAACAAAACTACACTATAGCACTTTTATGTATCTGCTCTTAATTGACACACGTCACTTAGTTTTTTTTAGAAATGAAGGATGACCCCCGGCCTCTGCATCTGGACGATGCATGCAGTCATTTTATTAATTATTCGCACAAGACATTACAAAGTAATATAACAGTAAGACTAAAGCCACCGTCTAAGCAACATTTGTCGCTATTCCTATCCAAATGATAAAAGGATGCTGATAGTCTGGGCCTAATACCAAACAGACCTCGCAGCCAGACCTAACATCTAAGACCATAGGTCCCATCCAGGATGCCTGTCGGGTATGGGGCATCCACCGGTCTGGCGCACTCCTCAACCAGGACGCCTGCCGGGTATGAGGCCGCCGTAGCCACATGGCATCAATCCCTCTTCAGAGTTGTACTGCTGGATCTACCTCAAATGGTCTATCTGCCGTCTTGTAGCGACCCGACCTCAAACGGTTAAGTCCCTGTGCTTCAGTGTCATCCCTGGATCGATAATGCTGACACACACAGTACTCGAAGGATTTATAACAGAGTAACAATCACACACTTATTACATAGAATGTCTCATAAGAGAACTTATTACAATAAATATGGCTTAAGGCCATATAATACGATAACAGCGGAAGGCTTGGAAAATAAAGTGAGTCCATCAACTCCAACGGCATAGCTGAGCTGCACGGCAACGACCTAACGAACCTTACTCCTCGTCTGAAAAGTCTGCAACATAATACGTTGCAGCCCGAAAACGAGTCAGCACATGGAATATGCTGGCAAAATAACAAAGTAGAGCAAGAACTGACTAATGCTATCATTACATGCATATTTGGCTGGTGGAAAGCTCTATGGTTAAAGTTTTGTGTAAAGCCAATTTTTCCCTGCAACAAAGGAATATATTTCATCTAACTATCATGGTAGTTGAAACATCATTGAGAAGGTTCCTCCAACTCAATCCCAATTAAAAATAATTATCAACCCAACAATATTAATTAGAGTGATGAGATACATATGATAATCCAAGTACTAGATACTCAAGATGTCCATAACCAGGGACACGGCTAACCATGATTAGTTTGTACACTTTACAGAGGTTTGCGCACTTTTCCCCACAAGATTCGATCTCCTCCATTGGATTTCTCGCACTACCTGATGTTTGAGAAACGGATGACCGAGACACAGTCTTTCAGACACAGTCAAACGGTGTATCGAGTATGGTGAGTCATGAGCCTCCTGAAGTATTAACTTCATGTTTTCTATGTTATTGGGCACATAAACACGGTCCTCAAACCACAAGGTGTCGTGTTCATCCTCACGAAAACCTTTGGCCTTTCCTTTGCTCATTCTCTCTTCTATCTCAGCGATCTCTTTGTCATCCTTCTGAGCTTCTCGAATCTTTCCTAACAATGTAGACTTAACTTCCATTGTTGCAACAAAACCTCTAGGGACAATCTCCAATCAAAGTTCCCTGAGATCCTCTGCCAACTCCTTTGGCAATCCTGCGCTTATGACTGTGTTGGCATAACTCTTCCGGCTCAAAGCGTCTGCTACGACGTTGGCCTTGCCTGGATAATAGTGAAGCTTCATGTCATAATCCTTTATAAGCTCCAACCATCTCCTCTGCCTAAGGTTCAGCTCCTTCTGTGTGAAAATGTACTTGAAGCTCTTATGGTCAGTGTACACATCGCAATGGTTTCCAATAAGGTAATGTCTCCAAGTCTTCAACGCATGCACTACGGCAGCCAACTCCAAATCATGTGTGGCATAATTTAACTTATGCGGTTTCAGTTGTCGCGAGGCATACGAAACAACTCTTCCGTCCTGCATCAGTACTCCTCCAAGTCCTGAGTGAGAGGCGTCGCAATACACTTGGAAATCCTTGCGTATATCCGGCAGAATCAGTACTGGGGCTGTAGTCAGACGTTTCTTTAACTCCTGAAAGCTCGCTTCGCATTCTTCTGTCCAATTAAATTTGGTATCCTTCTTTAATAGCTCTGTCATTGGCTTCGCAATCTTGGAAAAAATCTCAATGAATCTCTGGTAGTATCCTGCGAGTCCAAGAAAACTGCGGATCTCGCTAACTGAAGTGGGTGCCAACCATTCAGTGACTGACTGAACCTTGGTGGGGTCTACTGCTATACCTTCTCCTGATATAACATGTCCAAGGAATCCAGCTTCTTTCAACCAAAACTCATATTTGCTGAACTTGGCATACAACTGATGTTCCCTGAGTTTCTCGAGAACTAAACGCAAATGCTCCTTGTGCTCCTCTTCATTCTTCGAGTATACCATTATATCATCAATGAACACCACAACAAATTTATCCAAATACTCCATGAACACCTTGTTCATCATGCTCATGAAATAGGCAGGGGCGTTAGTCAGTCCAAATGACATGACCGTATACTCATATAACCCGTACCTTGTGGTAAATGCGGTTTTAGGTATATCCTTCTCCCGAATCTTCAGCTGGTGATATCCTGATCGCAGATCGATCTTCGAAACCACCTTAGCTCCTTGCAACTGGTCAAACAAATCATTGATCATCGGCAGTGGGTATTTGTTCTTGATCGTCACCTCATTCAATGCTCGATAATCAACAACCATCCTTAGAGACTTATCCTTCTTCTCAACCAAAAGCACTAGGGCTCCCCATGGTGATGAACTCCGTCGGATGTAACCTTTCTCCAATAACTCCTTGATCTGCTTCTTAATCTCCTCTAGATCATTTGCGGGCATCCGGTAGGGTCTCTTTGATATTGGCCCTGTACCTAGCAATAGCTCTATCAAAAAATCGATGTCTCGATCTGGTGGCATGCCTGGTAACTCCTCTGGAAAAACATCTGGGTAATCCTTCACTACAGGCACTTCCTCCTGAACAACTCCCGTGAGGATATTTACTTGGCTCCTCCTAGGCGCATGCCTAGATACATACTCGATCCTTTTTCCCTCCGGGGTGGTGAGATAAATCGACTTACTAGCACAGTCAATGCTTCCTCCATACTTTGACATCCAGTCCATGCCTAATATCACATCCAATCCTTGTGACTCCAAAATTATCAGGTCTGGCGGGAAAACATGGCTACCAATGATTAAGGGTATCCGGTCGCACCATCGGCTAGCCATATACTCTGCTCCAGGTGAACTTACTAACAGAGGGGTCCTAAGGGCTTGAGTTGGTAGTTTAAATTTATCCACGAATCCCTTTGATATGTATGAATGTGATGCACCAGTATAAAAAAGAACAAGGGCGGTAAAAGACTTAACCAAAAACTTACCAATAACTGTGTCTGGCTGCCCTTCAACCTCCTCCACGTTAACGTGGTTCACTTGTCCTTTGTTGAATGGATTGGGCTTCTTCCCAGCGCTCCCATTACCGTTTTCATTCTTTGCTTCAGTGCACTCTGTGGCATAGTGTCCAGTCTTCCCGCACTTGAAGCAAGTAATGTGACTTAGGTCTCTTTTGGCGGGTGTGGCTGGATTGGAGCGGTTTTGATTGTTGCTTGCTCCATTCCCAGTCCCATTCTTGGAACCATTGTGGTTATGCGAACTTCCTCCGTTGTGGTTATGGCTTCCATGGTTATGAAGAAGTCCTCCTGAGTTCGGGGTTAGATGAGGCTTCTGCTGGGCTCCTGAGTTGTTCCTTCCTTGTCCATACTTCCTTTTGCGGCTCTCAATTTGCTGCTGCTTCCCTTTAATCATAAGAGCCTTGTCTACCAACTCGTGGTAGTTGTTAAATTTTGCCACCATCAATTGCATGATCATCTCATCATTCAGCCCTTCCATAAACTTCTCCTGCTTCGCGGCATCTGTGCCCACATCGTCAGGGGCATAACGAGACAGCTTACTAAATTCATCCACGTATTGCCCCACAGTACGGTTCCCTTGGTGCAAGTTGCGAAACTCATGCTTCTTCATGCTCATAGGTCCCGCTGAGACATGGGCGGTGCAGAATGCTTGCTGAAACTGATCCCATGTAACAGTGGCTATAGGGTAGGTGACTGTGTAATTCTCCCACCATGAGGCTGCTGGTCCATCCAACTGATGTGCGGCAAAACGCACCTTCTCAGCATCTGTACATCCTGCAGTGGTTAATTCCCTTCCAATCCTGCAGAGCCAATCATCTGCCACTATCGGCTCGGTGCTACTGGAAAACACCGGCGGCTGCAACCTCAGAAAGCGGGCTAAGTTGTCAACTGGTGGTGGTGGTGGTGGGTTGTTGTTGTTGTTGTTGTTGCTGCCTTGGTTCTGAACTAACAACTGGATCAGTGTATTCTACTGTTGGATCAACTGGGTGAGCTCCGGTGGGAAGGTAGATCCGGGGTCACGTCTCGGAGGCATCTGAGGGTTTTAGAGGGAAGAGAATAGAATAGAATGAGGTCTAGTGAGAGAAACACTACCCATATGCACATGAGACAAACACAACCATATCACTCAATCAATCAAGCAAGGGCATACAATCGATCTATCTATCGTTACGAAAGTGCTCGGACTATACTATATACATGGTGGAATACTACTACTGATGTGGTGGTCTACTAGAAATATTGATCGGTCGAAGACTCCATGATGTCCGCTCCAGCTTCATCAACATAGTCATCATCGCTATTGTCGGGGTCCGAGTCGGTGTCGTCGATGATGATGTAGTCCTCAGAACGAATCTCTTTGGGTTCATCGTCTTCTCCTCCTAGAGCGGGGTCTCCCATGAATACTCCTAGCTTCCTTTCCAGATCATCATTCTTCTCCACTAGTACGACGGTTTCCTCCTCATAATCTTCACGAGTAGCCTTGAGTTCTTCCTCCACTTCTGTGATCCTTGTCATCACCTTCTTCAGATCTATCATGCCTGCGCACATCTGGTTCTCGTGGCGATGAATGTGCTGGTTTAACTCCTGGATGAAAGCTGCGATTGATCTACCCTTCCTGGTGCTGATCATCTCCCATTGCTCATCTCGGCGCCCACAAATCTGGTAGATAGTATCCTTAAGATCCTTATGGTAAACTTCTCCAATGCGTCCCATGGTGATGTGAGCCGCCATACTCTTTCCTAGACTCCAGGTTGGTGCATCAAAGGAAAATTCTATGGGTTTAGTGACTGGCGCGAATGTCCTTCCTGGAACTGGAACTTGAATCATCCATCGCTCCTCTTCTGGTAAAGTGGCGTTGTAAGTCCCGGTGAAGCTTGGTATTCCAATGTTCAAGTACTTAGTGACTTCCTTCAAGTGTCGTCCAAAAGGTGCTTCTTCATCCGGTTGTGCAAACTTGTTCCTTGCGTCTGCCATCCTAAAGAGTAGAAAATGGAGAGGAGTCAGAAATGAGAAGAGAGCAGTGATCTAGGGCTTTAGCTTAGTGGTCGTGTCCTACACTCAGCGTGTGCTCTGATACCATCTTGTAGCGACCCGACCTCAAACGGTCAAGTCTCTGTGCTTCAGTGTTATCCCTGGATCGATAATGCTGACACACACAGTACTCGAAGGATTTATAACAGAGTAGCAATCACACACTTATTACATAGAATGTCTCATAAGAGAACTTATTACAATAAATATGGCTTAAGGCCATCTAATACGATAACATCGGAAGGCTTGGAAGATAAAGTGAGTCCATCAACTCCAACGGCATAGCTGAGCTGCACGGCAACGACCTAACGAACCTTACTCCTCGTCTGAAAAGTCTGCAACATAATACGTTGCAGCCCGAAAACGGGTCAGCACATGGAATATGCTGGCAAAATAACAAAGTAGAGCAAGAACTGACTAATGCTATCATTACATGCGTATTTGGCTGGTGGAAAGCTCTATGGTTAAAGTTTTTCGTAAAGCCAATTTTTCCCTGCAACAAAGGAATATATTTCATTTAACTATCATGGTAGTTGAAACATCATTGAGAAGGTTCCTCCAACTCAATCCCAATTAAAAGTAATTATCAACCCAACAATATTAATTAGAGTGATGAGATACATATGATAATCCAAGTACTAGATACTCAAGATGTCCATAACGGGGGACACGACTAACCATGATTATTTGTACACTCTGCAGAGGTTTGCGCACTTTTCCCCACAAGACTCGATCTCCTTCGTTGGATTTCTCGCACTACCTGATGTTTGAGAAACGGATGACCGAGACACAGTCTTTCAGAAGCATTAGGTCTAACCCCGGGTAGACAGTACCAACCTACATCCCTCTACATCTGCTAGCCTACCACTGGAAGAGGTCATGCAACTTACTCAACTATACTAGAGCCCATAATAGCTTGTGGCTGCACACAAAAGTTTCTAGCATGAAATATCTCAGTTCCCTTTGAGCCTGGGTGGCGGACCTTAGGATTATCACACGGGTACTCCGGGATATCCTAGGACAACACTGGATTCTCTAGGTGCCCGACAAGCAATCCACCCAGATCTGTATTAAAGTTGCCACCTTAAGTTGAACCATTAATTAACAATCTCACATCTGTCATGGATTCACTCACCCAAACCACGTCTACGAGCATATCATGGCAATATAAGCAATATGTAGAAGTAACTCCCAAGGGTTTGATAATAACAGGGCAATAGGTTCTACCTCATCAACTACTTCCCGATCCCACATGTTATCAAGTCCTAACCATGCAATGTTTGAGGGTTGAAATAATGCATAAAAATTGGGTGATAAAGGGTATGATCAAAGTGTTACTTGCCTGGCTGATGATCCGCAAAACCCAGAGACTCGTAGTAGCACGCTTCGCACTCTGGGTGTTCTATTGCAAACAAACAATAGCATACATAAGCAATCAAGCAAAGACGCACGGGTAAAGCACGAATAGGAAGATCAAACCAGAAAGTTCAACTTAAGAACTCCGGTTTGCAAAAAGAATCAAATCGAACGGAGCAACGAAACTCAAACTGCGAAAGAAACAAGATCCGATTACTAATCTGGACTAAAGTCAAATTTTACTGTATCAAAATCTTGTTCAAGTTGGTTAAACGGAAAGAGGGCTTCGAGACGAAGATCTAGGCGCTTGAATCGCCTGATTTCGATAAACAAGCGAAAAGATAAACTAAAACAAAAATCGGATCAGAAATCACGATCGAAAATAATAGCAGAAAATCCGAAAAAGAAAAAAATTGACGAACAGGCTAACGAACGAACGTTCGCTGTATGTGGATAACGAATGAACACCGTTCGTTAAAACGAACGTATGGACGAACGTCTGCTAAGTAACTAAACCGAGAAAACCAGCGAACCGATCTAAAAAAATAAAACTATGGTTTTTTTAAAAGCCGACGGTTTTACCTAAACCGAAAAAAACCCGAGCGGCTCCGGATCGGATCGGATCGGCGGCGGCGGCTCCGGTGGCGTGAGGTGGGGCTGCGGGGTGGCGACGACGGCGGGGCGGTGTGGCGTGGTGGCGGGGAAGTGCGGCGCGGTGGTGGGGCGGTGCGGCGCGGCGGCGGCGGCGCAAGGCGAGGCGAGGTGCGGCAGGCGGTGACGGCTCCTGCTGCTGCTTGGCAGCGGCGGTGGTGGCGGTTTGGGGCGGCGATGGCGGGGTATTTAAGAGGGGGAGGGGCGGGGTCGGCTTGGGGAAGGGGCGGGAGGAGTCCCGGGCGGCGACGGGGGCGGCTGCCGTGTCCTAGCCAGACTCGGGCACGGGGAGGCGGTGGCGCGGGGGTTGGGCCGGCCTGGCTTGGCTGGGCTTCGGCCCAGTCGGGTGCTGAAGTTTTTTTTAAACAGATTCCGCCGAAAAAAAATCCTAGAAAAAAAATAAAACAAAAATCTAAAAATGCCAAAACAAATTTTCACCGTCTAAAAAAATATTTAGAACAAGATGAACATTTTCTTGGCCTTAAAATGCAATTTTGAAAACGTGCAATTTTTCTAATGCAAATAAAATTGCAATAAAATCCAAATAAAAGCAAATATTTGATTTTAATATTTTTCCTCCAATATTTCATTTCTTTTGGAGAAGTCATATTATCTCCTCTCATATATTTTAACATGAAATATTTTCAGAGAGAAAAATAATTAAAACCAAAAATCCTCGTTTCAATATTTGATAAAAATCAAATATGAAAACAGTGAAATCCCCAACTCTCTCTCCGAGGGTCCTTTAGTTGCTTAGGATTTCGAGGATCAAGCCAAAATGCAATAAATATGATATGCAATGATGACCTAATGTATAACATTCCAAATTGAAAATTTGGGATGTTACACGTCGACGCCACCACGGCGCCACACAACTTCCTCCTTCTGCGCGAGTCCATCTCCGCGCATCATACGTCGAGTCTCCACTGCGCCATGCCGCCGAGACCCACCATAGATGATACTGTTGATGCCACACCGCTCCACCTACATGCCATCTCGCGTCGACTCT
Source organism: Triticum aestivum (assembly GCF_018294505.1). Classification (NCBI taxonomy): domain Eukaryota; kingdom Viridiplantae; phylum Streptophyta; class Magnoliopsida; order Poales; family Poaceae; genus Triticum; species Triticum aestivum. The sequence continues at coordinate 466,684,923 of NC_057803.1, read as the reverse complement.
GTGAAGGAAATATGCCCTAGAGGCAATAATAAAGTTGTTATTTATATTTCCTTATATCATGATAAATGTTTATTATTCATGCTAGAATTGTGTTAACCGGAAACTTAGTACATGTGTGAATACATAGACAAAAAGAGTGTCACTAGTATGCCTCTACTTGACTAGCTCGTTGAATAAATGATGGTTATGTTTCCTAACCATAGACATGAGTTGTCATTTGATTAACGGGATCACATCATTAGAGAATGATGTGATTGACTTGACCCATCCGTTAGCTTAGCACGATGATCGTTTAGTTTGTTGCTATTGCTTTCTCCATAACTTATACATGTTCCTATGACTATGAGATTGATGTCTACTACACAACCTTCTTCTTGTAGACGTTGTTGGGCCTCCAAGTGCAGAGGTTTGTAGAACAGTAGCAAATTTCCCTCAAGTGGATGACCTAAGGTTTATCAATCTGTGGGAGGCGTAGGATGAAGATGGTCTCTCTCAAAAAACCTGCAACCAAATAACAAAGAGTCTCTTGTGTCCTCAACACACCCAATAAAATGGTAAATTTTATAGGTGCACTAGTTCGGCGAAGAGATGGTGATACAAGTGCAACATGGATGGTGGATGCTACCTCTTGAGCACTGCGTTGGTTTTCCCCGAAGAGGAAGGGACGATGCAACAAAGTAGCGTAAGTATTTCCCTTAGTTTTTGAGAACCAAGGTATCAATCCAGTAGGAGGATACGCGCGAGTCCCTCATACCTGCACAAAACAAATAAATCCTCGCAACCAACGCGAATAGGGGTTGTCAATCCCTACACGGCCACTTACGAGAGTGAAATCTGATAGATATGATAAAATAATATTTTTGGTATTTTTGTGATAAAGATGCAAAGTAAAATAAAGGTAAAGTAGAAAGCAAAGGAAATAACTAAGTAGTAGGAGATTGATATGATAAAGATAGACCCGGGGCCATAGGTTTCACTAGTGGCTTCTCTCGAGAGCATAAGTATTCTATAGTGGGTGAACAAATTACTGTTGAGCAATTGACAGAATTGAGAATAGTTATGAGAATATCTAGGTATGATCATGTATATAGGCATCACGTCCGAGACAAGTAGACCGACTCCTGCCTGCATCTACTACTATTACTCCACTCATCGACCACTATCCAGCATGCATCTAGAGTATTAAGTTAAAAACAGAGTAACGCCTTAAGCAAGATGACATGATGTAGAGGGATAAACTCATGCAATATGATGAAAACCCCATCTTGTTATCCTCGATGGCAACAATACAATACGTGCCTTGCTGCCCCTACTGTCACTCAGAAAGGACACCGCAAGATTGAACCCAAAGCTAAGCACTTCTCCCATTGCAAGAAAGATCAATCTAGTAGGCCAAACCAAACTGATAATTCGAAGACTTGCAAAGATAACCAATCATACATAAAAGAATTCAGAGAAGATTCAAATATTGTTCATAGATAGACTTGATCATAAAACCACAATTCATCGGTCTCAACAAACACACCGCAAAAAGAAGATTACATCGAATAGATCTCCACAAGAGAGGGGGAGAACATTGTATTGAGACCCAAAAAGAGAGAAGAAGCCATATAGCTACTAAATATGGACCCGTAGGTCTGAAGTAAACTACTCACACTTCATCGGATGGGCTATGGTGTTGATGTAGAAGCCCTCCGTGATCGATTCCCCCTCCGGCGGAGCTCCGGAACAGGCCCCAAGATGGGATCTCGTGGATACAGAAAGTTGCGGCGGTGGAATTACGTTTTTGGCTCCGTATCTGATCATTTGGGGGTACGTGGGTATATATAGGAGGAAGGAGTACGTCGGTGGAGCAACAGGGGGCCCACGAGGGTGGAGGGTGTGCCTGGGGGGGGGGGGGTAGGCGCGCCTCCTACCTTGTGGCCTCCTCTTTTATGTCTTGACGTAGGGTCTAAGTCTCCCGGGTCTTGTTCGTTGAGAAAATCACGTTCCCGAAGGTTTCATTTCGTTTGGACTACGTTTGATATTCCTTTTCTTCGAAACCCTAAAACAGGCAAAAAACAACAATTCTGGGTTGGGCCTCCGGTTAATAGGTTAGTCCCAAAAATAATATAAAAGTGGAAAATAAAGCCCAATAATGTCCAAAACAGTACATAATATAGCATGGATCAATCAAAAATTATAGATACGTTGGAGACGTATCAAGCATCCCCAAGCTTAATTCCTGCTCGTCCTCGAGTAGGTAAATGATAAAAATAGAATTTTTGATGTGGGAGTGCTACTTGGCATAATTTTAATGTAATTCTTCTTAATTGTGGTATGAATATTCAGATCTGAAAGATTCAAGACAAAAGTTTAATATTGACATAAAAAACAATAATACTTCAAGCATACTAACAAAGCAATTATGTCTTCTCAAAATAACATGGCCAAAGAAAGTTATCCCTACAAAATCATATAGTCTGGCTATGCTCTATCTTCACCACACAAAATATTTAAATCATGCACAACCTCGATGACAAGCCAAGCAATTGTTTCATACTTTTGACATTCTCAAAACTTTTCAATCTTCACGCAATACATGAGCGTGAGCCATGGACATAGCACTATAGGTGGAATAGAATGGTGGTTGTGGAGAAGACAAAAAAGGGAGAAGATAGTCTCACATCAACTAGGCGTATCAACGGGCTATGGAGATGCCCATCAATAGATATCAATGTGAGTGAGTAGGGATTGCCATGCAACGGATGCACTAGAGCTATAAGTATGTGAAAGCTCAAACGAAACTAAGTGGGTGTGCATCCAACTTGCTCGCTCATGAAGACCTAGGGCATTTTGAGGAAGCCCATCATTGGAATATACAAGCCAAGTTCTACAATGAAAAATTCCCACTAGTATATGAAAGTGATAACATAGGAGACTCTCTATCATTAAGATCAAGGTGCTACTTTGAAGCACAAGTGTGGTAAAAGGATAGTAGCATTGTCACTTCTCTCTTTCTCTCTCATTTTTTTGGCCTTCTCTTTTTTATGGCCACTTTTCTCCTTTTTTATTTTTCGTCCGGAGTCTCATCCCGACTTGTGGGGGAATCATAGTCTCCATCATCCTTTCCTCACTGGGACAATGCTCTAATAATGATGATCATCACACTTTTATTTTTCTTACAACTCAACAATTACAACTCGATACTTAGAACAAAATATGACTCTATATGAATGCCTCCGGCGGTGTACCAGGATATGCAATGAATCAAGAGTGACATGTATGAAAGAATTATGAATGGTGGCTTTGCCACAAATATGATGTCAACTACATGATCATGCTAAGCAATATGACAATGATGGAGTGTGTCATAATAAACGGAACGGTGGAAAGTTGCATGGCAATATATCTCGGAATGGCTATGGAAATGCCATAATAGGTAGGTATGGTGGCTATTTTGAGGAAGGTATATGTGAAGGAAACATGCCCTAGAGGCAATAATAAAGTTATTATATATTTCCTTATATCATGATAAATGTTTATTATTCATGCTAGAATTGTATTAACTAGAAACATAATACATCTGTGAATACATAGACAAACAGAGTGTCACTAGTATGCCTCTACTTGACTAGCTCATTGATTAAAGATGGTTATGTTTCCTAACCATAGACATGAGTTGTCATTTGATTAACGGGATCACATCATTAGGAGAATGATGTGATTGACTTGACCCATTCCGTTAGCATAGCACTTGATCGTTTAGTTTGTTGCTATTGCTTTCTTCATGACTTATACATGTTCCTATGACTATGAGATTATGCAACTCCCGTTTACCAGAGGAACACTTTGTGTGCTACCAAACGTCACAACGTAACAGGGTGATTATAAAGGTGCTCTACAGGTGTCTCCGAAGGTACTTGTTGGGTTGGCGTATTTCAAGATTAGGATTTGTCACTCCGATTGTCGGAGAGGTATCTCTGGGCCCTCTCGGTAATGCACATCACCTAAAGCCTTGCAAGCATTGCAACTAATGAGTTAGTTGCGAGATGATGTATTACGAAACGAGTAAAGAGACTTGCCGGTAACGAGATTGAACTAGGTATTGAGATACCGACGATCGAATCTCGGGCAAGTAACATACCGATGACAAAGGGAACAACGTATGTCGTTATGCGGTTTGACCGATAAAGATCTTCGTAGAATATGTAGGAGCCAATATGAGCATCCAGGTTCCGCTATTGGTTATTGACCGGAGACGTGTCTCGGTCATGTCTACATTGTTCTCGAACCCGTAGGGTCCGCACGCTTAAGGTTTCGATGACAGTTATATTATGAGTTTATGAGTTTTGATGTACCGAAGTAGTTCGGAGTCCTGCATGAGATCGGGGACATGACGAGGAGTCTTGAAATGGTTGAGACGTAAAGATCGATATATTGGACGACTATATTCGGACTTCGGAAAGGTTCCGAGTGATTCGGGTATTTTTGGGAGTACCGGGGAGTTACGGGAATTCGTATAGGGCCGTAATGGGCCATACGGGAAAGGAGATAAAGGCCTCAAAGGGTGGCCGCACCCCTCCCCATGGGCTGGTCCGAATTGGACTAGGGAGGGGGGCGCCCCTTCCTTCCTTCTCCTTTTCCCTTCCCTTTCCTTCCCTCCTACTCCTACTACTTGGAAGGGCTCCTAGTTCTACTAGGAAAGGGGGAATTCTACTCCCGGTGGGAGTAGGACTCCCCTAGGGCGCACCATAGAGAGGGCCGGCCCTCCCCCTCCTCCACTCATTTATATACGGGGGTAGGGGGCACCCCAAAGACACAACAATTGATCACTGATCTCTTAGCCGTGTGCGGTGCCCCCTTCCACCATAATCCTCGATAATATTGTAGTGGTGCTTAGGCGAAGCCCTGCAACGGTAGAACATCAAGATCGTCACCACGCCGTCGTGCTGAGGGAACTCTTCCTCGACATTCTGCTGGATCGGAGTCCGGGGATCGTCATCGAGCTGAACATGTGCTAGAACTCGGAGGTGTCGTAGTTTCGGTGCTAGATCGGTCGGGCCGTGAAGACATACGACTACATCAACCGCGTTGTGTCAACGCTTCCGCTTTCGGTCTACGAGGGTACGTAGACAACACTCTCCCCTCTTGTTGCTATGCATCACCATGATCTTCCGTGTGCGTAGGAAAATTTTGAAATTACTACGTTCCCCAACAGTGGTATCAGAGCATAGGTTTTATGCGTTGATGTTGTGCACGAGTAGAACACAAGTGAGTTGTGGGCGATATAAGTCATACTGCTTACCAGCATGTCATACTTTGGTTCGGCAGTATTGTTGGATGAAGCGGCCCGGACCGACATTACGCGTACACTTACGCGAGACTGGTTCTACCGACGTGCTTTGCACGCAGGTGGCTGGCGGGTGTCAGTTTCTCCAACTTTAGTTGAACCAAGTGTGGCTACGCCCGGTCCTTGCAAAGGTTAAAACAACACCAACTTGACAAACTATCATTGTGGTTTTGATGCGTAGGTAAGAACGGTTCTTGCTAAGCCCGTAGCAGCCACGTAAAACTTGCAACAACAAAGTAGAAGACGTCTAACTTGTTTTTGCAGGGCATGTTGTAATGTGATATGGTCAAGACATGATGCTAAATTTTATTATATGAGATGATCATGTTTTGTAACCGAGTTATCGGCAACTGGCAGGAGCCATATGGTTGTCGCTTTATTGTATGCAATGCAATTGCGCTGTAATGCTTTACTTTATCACTAAGCGGTAGCGATAGTCATGGAAGCATAATATTGGCGAGACGACAATGATGCTACGATGGAGATCAAGGTGTCGCGCCGGTGACGATGGTGATCATGACAGTACTTCGAAGATGGAGATCACAAGTACAAGATGATGATGGCCATATCATATCACTTATATTGATTGCATGTGATGTTTATCATTTATGCGTCTTATCTTGCTTTGATTGACGGTAGCATTATAAGATGATCCCTCACTAAATTATCAAAGTATAAGTGTTCTCCCTGAGTATGCACTGTTATGAAAGTTCTTCGTGCTGAGACACCACGTGATGATCGGGTGTGATAGGCTCTACGTTCAAATACAACGGGTGCAAAACAGTTGCACATGCGGAATACTCAGGTTAAACTTGACGAGCCTAGCATATAACAGATATGGCCTCGGAACACGGAGACCAAAAGGTCGAGCGTGAATCATATAGTAGATATGATCAACATATTGATGTTCACCATTGATACTACTCCATCTCACGTGATGATCGGACATGGTTTAAGTTGATTTGGATCACGTGATCACTTAGAAGATTAGAGGGATGTCTGTCTAAGTGGGAGTTCTTAAGTAATATGATTAATTGAACTTTAATTTATCATGAACTTAGTCCTGGTAGTATTAGCATATCTATGCTGTAGATCAATAGCTCGCGTTTAGCTCCCCTATTTTATTTTTGATATGTTCCTAGAGAAAACTAAGTTGAAAAATATTAGTAGCAATGATGCGGATTAGATCCGTGATCTGAGGTTTATCCTCATTGCTGCATAGAAGAATTATGTCCTTGATGCACCGCTAGGTGACAAACCTATTGCAGGAGCAGATGCAGATGTTATGAACGTTTGGCTAGCTCAATATGATGACTACTCAACAGTTTAGTGCACCATGCTTAAACGGCTTAGAATCGGGACTTCAAAGATGTTTTGAACGTCATGGACCATATGAGATGTTCCAAGAGTTGAAGTTAATATTTCAAGCAAATACCCGAGTTGAGAGATATGAAATCTCCAACAAGTTCTATAGCTAAAAGATGGAGGAGAATAGCTTAATCAGTGAGCATGTGCTCAGATTGTCTAGGTACTACAATCGCTTGAATCAAGTGGGAGTTAATCTTCCAGATAAAATAGTGATTGACAGAATTCTCTAGTCACCATCACCAAGTTAGCAGAACTTCGTGATGAACTATAATATGCAAGGGATAACGGAAATGATTCCCGAGCTTTTCATGATGATGAAATCGATGAAGGTAGAAATCAAGAAAGAGCATCAAGTGTTGATGATTAACAAGACCACTAGTTTCAAGAAAAGGGCAAAGGGAAAGAAAGGGAACTTCAAGAAGAACGGCAAGCAAGTTGCTGCTCAAGTGAAGAAGCCCAAGTCTGGTCCTAAGCCTGAGACTAAGTGCTTCTACTGCAAAGGGACTGGTGACTGGAAGCCGAATTGCCCCAAGTATTTGGCGGATAAGAAGGATGGCAAAGTGAACAAAGGTATATTTGATATATAGATTATTGATGTGTATTTTACTAGTGTTCGTAGCAACCCCTCGGTATTTGATACTGGTTCAGTTGCTAAGAGTAGTAACTCGAAACAGGAGTTGCAGAATGAACAGAGACTAGTTAAGGGTGAAGTGACGATGTGTGTTGGAAGTGGTTCCAAGATTGATATGATCATCATCGCACACTCCCTATACTTTCGGGATTAGTGTTGAAACCTAAATAAGTGTTATTTGGTGTTTGCGTTGAGCATGAATATGATTTGATCATGTTTATTGCAATACAGTTATTCATTTAAGTAAGAGAATAAATTGTTGTTCTGTTTACATGAATAAAACCTTCTATGGTCATACACCGAATGAAAATGGTTCGTTGGATCTCGATCGTAGTGATACACATATTCATAATATTGAAACCAAAAGATGCAAAATTAATAATGATAGTGCAACTTATTTGTGGCACTGCCGTTTAGGTCATATTGGTGTAAAGCGCATGAAGAAACTCCATGCTGATGGACTTTTGGAATCACTTGATTATGAATCACTTGATGCTTGCGAACCATGCCTCATGGGCAAGATGACTAAGACTCCGTTCTCCGGAACAATGCAGCAAGCAACAGATTTGTTGGAAATCATGCATAATGATGTATGTGGTCTGATGAATATTGAAGCTCACGGCAGGTATCATTATTTTCTGATCTTCACAGATGATTTGAGCAGATATGAGTATACTACTTGATGAAACACAAGTGTGAAACATTTGAAAAAGTTCAAAGAATTTCAGAGTGAAGTGGAGAATCATCGTAACAAAATAAAAGTTTCTACGATATGATCACAGAAGTAAAATATTTGAGTTACGAGTTTGGCCTTTAGTTAAAACAATGTGAAATAGTTTCACTACTCACGCCACCTGGAACACCACAGTGTAATGGTGTGCCCGAATGTCGTAACCGTACTTTATTAGATATGGTGCAATCTATGACATCTCTTACTGATTTACCGCTACCGTTTTGGGGTTATGCATTAGAGACAGCTACATTCACGTTAAATAGGGCACCATCTAAATCCATGGAGATGACACCGTATGAACTGTGGTTTGGCAATAAACCTAAGCTGTCGTTTCTTAAAGTTTGGGACTGCGATGCTTATGTGAAAAAGTTTCAACATGATAAGCTCGAACTCAAAACGGAGAAGTAAATCTTCATAGGATACCCAAAAGAAACTGTTGGGTACACCTTCTATCACAGATCCGAAGGCAAGTTATTCGCTGCTGAGAATGGATCCTTTCTAGAGAAGGAGTTTCTTTCGAAAGAAGTGAGTGGGAGGAAAGTAGAACTTGATGAGGTAACTGTACCTGCTCCCTTATTGGAAAGTAGTTCATCACAGAAATCGGTTCCAGTGACTACTACACCAATTAGTGGGGAAGCTAATGATGATGATCATGTAACTTTAGATCAAGTTACTACCGAACTTCGTAGGTAAACCAGAGTGAAATCCACACCAGAGTGGTACGGTAATCCTGTTCTGGAGGTCATGTTACTTGACCATGACGAGCCTACGAACTATGAGGAAGCGATGATGAGCCCGGATTCCGCGAAATGGCTTGAGGCCATGAAATCTGAGATGAGATCCATGTATGAGAACAAAGTATGGACTTTGATTGACTTGCCCATTGATCGGCGAGCCATTGAGATTAAATGGATCTTCAAGAGGAAGACGAACGCTGATAGTAGTGTTACTATCTACAATGCTAGAATTTTCTCAAAAAGGTTTTCGACAAGTTCAAGGTGTTAACTACGATGAGAGTTTCGCACTCATATCTATTCTTAAGTCTGTCCGAATCATGTTAGCAATTGCCGCATTTTATGAAATCTGGCAAATGGATAAACAAAACTGCATTCCTTAATGGATTTATTAAAGAAGAATAGTATATGATACAACCAGAAGGTTTTGTCAATCCTAAAGGTACTAACAAAATATGCAAGCTCCAGCGATCCATCTATGGACTGGTGCAAGCATCTCGGAGTTGGAATATACACTTTGATAAGTTGATCAAAGCACATAGTTTTATACAGACTTGTGGTGAAGCCTGTATTTACAAGAAAGTGAGTGGGAGCACTACAGAATTTCTGATAAGTATATGTGAATGACATATTGTTGATCGGAGATAATGTAGAATTATTCTGCAAAGCATAAAGGAATGTTTGAAATAATTTTTTTCAAAGAAAGACCTCAGTGAAGCTGCTTACATATTGAGCATCAAGATCTATAGAGATAGATCAATACGCTTGATAAGTTTTTTCAATGAGTACATACCTTGACAAGATTTTGAAGTAGTTCAAAATGGAACAGTTAAAGAAGGAGTTCTTGCCTGTGTTACAAGGTGTGAAGTTGAGTAAGACTCAAAACCCGGCCACGACAGACGATAGAGAGAGAATGAAAGTCATTCCCTATGCCTCAGCCATAGGTTCTATAAAGTATGCCATGCTGTGTACCAGACCTATTATATACCCTGCCCTGAGTTTGGCAAAGGAGTACAATAGTGATCTAGGAGTAGATCACTGGACATTGGTCAAAATTATCCTTAGTGGAATAAGGATATGTTTCTCGATTATGGGAGTGACAAAATGTTCGTCGTAAAGGGTTAAGTCGATGCAAATTTTGACACTGATCCAGATGACTCTAAATCTCAATCTGGATACATATTGAAAGTGGGAGCAATTAGCTAGAGTAGCTCTGTGCAGAGCATTGTTGACATAGAAATTTGCAAAATACTTACGGATCTGAATGTGGCAGACCCGTTGACTAAAATTCTCTCACAAGCAAAACATGATCACACCTCAGTACTCTTTGGGTGTTAATCACATAGCGATGTGAACTAGATTATTGACTCTAGTAAACCCTTTGGATGTTGGTCACATGTCGATGTGAACTATGGGTGTTAATCACATGGTGATGTGAACTATTGATGTTAAATCACATGGCGATGTGAACTAGATTATTGACTCTAGTGCAAGTGGGAGACTGAAGGAAATATGCCCTAGAGGCAATAATAAAGTTATTATATATTTCCTTATATCATGATAAATGTTTATTATTCATGCTAGAATTGTATTAACCGGAAACATAATACATGTGTGAATACATAGACAAACAGAGTGTCACTAGTATGCCTCTACTTGACTAGCTCGTTGATTAAAGATGGTTATGTTTCCTAACCATAGACATGAGTTGTCATTTGATTAACGGGATCACATCATTAGGAGAATGATGTGATTGACTTGACCCATTCCGTTAGCATAGCACTTGATCGTTTAGTTTGTTGCTATTGCTTTCTTCATGACTTATACATGTTCCTATGACTATGAGATTATGCAACTCCCGTTTACCAGAGGAACACTTTGTGTGCTACCAAACGTCACAACGTAACTGGGTGATTATAAAGGTGCTCTACAGGTGTCTCCGAAGGTACTTGTTGGGTTGGCGTATTTCGAGATTAGGATTTGTCACTCCGATTGTCGGAGAGGTATCTCTGGGCCCTCTCGATAATGCACATCACCTAAAGCCTTGCAAGCATTGCAACTAATGAGTTAGTTGCGAGATGATGTATTACGGAACGAGTAAAGAGACTTGCCGGTAACGAGATTGAACTAGGTATTGAGATACCGACGATCGAATCTCGGGCAAGTAACATACCGATGACAAAGGGAACAACGTATGTTGTTATGCGGTTTGACCGATAAAGATCTTCGTAGAATATGTAGGAGCCAATATGAGCATCTAGGTTCCGCTATTGGTTATTGACCGGAGACGTGTCTCAGTCATGTCTACATTGTTCTCGAACCCATAGGGTTCGCATGCTTAAGGTTTCGATGACAGTTATATTATGAGTTTATGAGCTTTGATGTACCGAAGGAGTTCGGAGTCCCGGATGAGATCAGGGACATGACGAGGAGTCTCGAAATGGTCGAGATGTAAAGATCGATATATTGGACGACTATATTCAGACTTCGGAAAGGTTCCGGGTGATTCGGGTATTTTCGGGAGTACCGGGGAGTTACGGGAATTCGTATTGGGCCTTAATGGGCCATACGGGAAAGGAGAGAAATGCCTCAAAGGGTGGCCGCACCCCTCCCCATGGGCTGGTCCGAATTGGACTAGGGAGGGGGGCCCTTCCTTTCTTCTCCTTTTCCCTTCTCTTTCCTTCCCTCCTACTCCTACTACTTGGAAGGGCTCCTAGTTCTACTAGGAAAGGGGGAATCCTACTCCCGGTGGGAGTAGGTCTCCCCTAGGGCGCGCCATAGAGAGGGCCGGCCCTCCCCCTCCTCCACTCCTTTATATACGGGGTAGGGGGCACCCGAAAGACACAACAATTGATCATTGATCTCTTAGCCGTGTGCGGTGCCCCCTTCCACCATAATCCTCGATAATATTGTAGCGGTGCTTAGGCGAAGCCCTGTGACGGTAGAACATCAAGATCGTCACCACGCCGTCGTGCTGACGGAACTCTTCCCCGACATTCTGCTGGATCGGAGTCCGGGGATCGTCATCGAGCTGAACGTGTGCTAGAACTCGGAGGTGTCATAGTTTCGGTGCTTGATCGGTCGGGCCGTGAAGACGTACGACTACGTCAACCGCGTTGTGTCAACGCTTCCGCTTTCGGTCTACGAGGGTACGTAGACAACACTCTCCCCTCTCATTGCTATGCATCACCATGATCTTGCGTGTGCGTAGGAAATTTTTGAAATTACTACGTTCCCCAATAATATGGTGGGTGTATGATACCGGCGAAAGGTGCGCGGTATTAGAGAGGCTAGCAAAGTTGGAAGGGTGAGAGTGTGTATGATCCATGGACTCAACATTAGTCATAAGGAACTCATATACTTATTGCAAAAATCTACAAGTTATCAAAGCAAAGTATTACGCGCATGCTCCTAGGGGGATAGATTGGTAGGAAAAGACCATCGCTCGTCCACGACCGCCACTCATAAGGAAGACAATCAATAAATAAATCATGCTCTGACTTCATCACATAACGGTTCACCATACGTGCATGCTACGGGAATCACAAGCTTCAACACAAGTATTTCTCAAATTCACAACTACTCAACTAGAACAACTTTAATATCATCATCTTTATATCTCAAAACAATTATCAAGCATCAAACTTCTCATAGTATTCAACACACTCATAAGAGAATTTTATTATTCTTGAATACCTAGCATATTAGGATTTTAAACAAATTACCATGCTATTAAGACTCTCAAAATAATCTAAGTGAAGCATGAGAGATCAATAGTTTCTATAAAACAAATCCACCACCGTGCGCTAAAAGATATAAGTGAAGTACTAGAGCAAAATTATATAACTCAAAAGATATAAGCGAAGCACATAAAGTAAAGACTCAAATCATACAAGACGCTCCAAGCAAAACACATATCATGTGGTGAATAAAAATATAGCTCCAAGTAAAGTTACCGATAGAAGTAGACGAAAGAGGGGATGCCTTCCGGGGCATTCCCAAGATTTGGCTTTTAGGTGTCCTTAGATTATCTTGGGGGTGCCATGGGCATCCCCAAGCTTAGGCTCTTGCCACTCCTTGTTCCATAATCCATCAAATCTTTACCCAAAACTTGAAAACTTCACAACACAAAACTTAAAGTAGAAAATCTCGTGAGCTCCGTTAGCGAAAGAAAACAAAAGACCACTTCAAGGTACTGTAATGAACTCATTCTTTATTTATATTGGTGTTATACCTACTGTATTCCAACTTCTCTATTGTGTATAAACTATTTTACCAGCCAAAGATTCATCAAAATAAGCAAACAACACACGAAAAACAGAATCTGTCAAAAACAGAACAGTCTGTAGTAATCTGTAGCTAGCGCAAGATCTGGAACCCCAAAAATTCTAAAATAAATTTCTGTACGTGAGGAATTTATCTATTAATAATCTGCAAAAAGAATTAACTAAATATCACTTTCCAAATAAAAATGACAGCAGTTCTCGTGAGCGCTGAAGTTTCTGTTTTTTACAGCAAGTTCAACAAGACTTTCCCCAAGTCTTCCCAACGATTCTACTTGGCACAAACACTCATTAAACACAAAAAAACACAACCAAAACAGGGGCTAGATAAATTATTTATTACTAAACAATAGCAAAAAGCAAGGAATAAAAATAAAATTGGGTTGCCTCCTAACAAGCGCTATCGTTTAACGCCCCTAGCTAGGCATAACAAGCAATGATAGATCTAGGTATTGCCATCTTTGGTTGGCAATCCATAAGTGGCTATCATAATAGATTCATAAGGTAATTTAATTTTATTTTTAGTAAAGTGTTCCATTCCTTTCCTTAATGGAAATTGGAATCTAATATTTCCTTCCTTCATATCAATAATTGCACCAATCGTTCTAAGGAAAGGTCTACCAAGAATAATAGGACATGAAGGATTGCAACTATGTCAAGAACAATAAAATATACGGGCACATAATTCCTAATTGCAACAATAAGAACATCATTAATTGTTCCCATAGGTTTCTTAATAGTGGAATCCGCAAGGTGCAAGTTTAAAGAGCAATCATCAAAATCACGGAAACCTAACAAATCACACAAAGTCTTTGGAATCGTGGAAACGCTAGCACCCAAATCACATAAAGCATAGCATTCATGATATTTAATTTTAAATTTAATAGTTGGTTATCACTCATCATAAAGCTTTCTAGGGACAGAAACTTCCAATTCAAATTTTTCTTCATAAGATTGCATCAAGGCATCAACGATATGTTTAGTAAACGCTTTATTTTGACTATAAGCGTGAGGAGAATTTAGCACGGATTGCAACAAGGAAATACAATCAATCAAAGAGAAATTTTCATAATTAAATTCCTTGAAATCCAAAATAGTGGGTTTAGCGACATCTAGGGTTTTAATTTCTTCAATCCCACTTTTATCAATTTTAGCATCAAGATCAACAAATTCCGAATTATTGGAACGCATTCTAGGTAAAGGTGGATCATATTCAGTCCCATCATTATTAAGATTCATATTGCAAAACAAAGATTTAATAGGGACACATCAATAACTTTTAGATCTTCATCATTATTTTGATAGCAACTAGGGGAACACGCTCTTATAAAGGCATCTTTCTTAGGACGCATCCTAGCGGTTCTTTCTTTGCACTCATTGATAACCCACAAGTATAGGGGATAGCAACAGTTTTCGAGGGTAAAGTATTCAACCCAAATTTATTGATTCGACACAAGGGGAGCCAAAGAATACTCTCAAGTGTTAGCAGCTGAGTTGTCAATTCAACCACACCTGGAAACTTAATACCTGCAGCAAAGTATTTAGTAGCAAAGTAATATGATAGTAGTGGTAACGGTAGCAAAAGGTAACAATAGTAAAAGTAATGTTTTTGGTACTTTGTAGTGATGATAGCAATAGCAACGGGAAAGTAAATAAGCGAAGAACAATATATGGAAAGCTCGTAGGCAATGGATCAGCGATGGAGAATTATGCCGGATGCGGTTCATCATGTAACAGTCATAACCTAGGGTGACACAGAACTAGCTCCAGTTCATTGATATAATGTAGGCATGTATTCCGAACATAGTCATACGTGCTTATGGAAAAGAACTTGCATGACATCTTTTGTCCTACCCTCCCGTGGCAGCGGGGTCCTTACGGAAACTAAGGGATATTAAGGCCTCCTTTTAATAGAGTACGGGAACAAAGCATTAACACATAGTGAATACATGAACTCCTCAAACTACGATCATCACCGGTAAGTATCCCGATTATTGTCACTTCGGGGTTAACGGATCATAACACATAATAGGTGACTATAGACTTGCAAGATAGGATCAAGAACACTCGTATATTGATGAAAACATAATAGGTTCAGATCTGAAATCATGGCACTCGGGCCCTAGTGACAAGCATTAAGCATAGCAAAGTCATAGCAACATCAATCTCAGAACATAGTGGATACTAGGGATCAAACCCTAACAAAACTAACTCGATTACATGATAGATCCCATCCAACCCATCACCGTCCAGCAAGCCTATGATGGAATTACTCACGCACAGCGGTGAGCGTCATGAAATTGGTGATGGAGGATGGTTGATGATGACGATGACGACGGATTCCCCTCTCCGGAGCCCCGAACGGACTCCAGATCAGCCCTCCCGAGAGGTTTTAGGCTTGGCGGCGGCTCCGTATCGTAAAATGCGATGATTTCTTCTCTCTGATTTTTTCTTCCCGAAACACAATATATGGAGTTGGAGTTGGAGTCGGAGAGGCAACAAGGGGCCCACGAGGTAGGGGGGCGCGCCCCCCACCCTCATGGAGAGGTGGTGGTCCCCCTGGCCTTCATCTTTTGTAGGTATTTTTCATATTTTCTGAAAAGTGGCTCTATGAAGTTTCAGGTCATTCCGAGAACGTTTGCTCCTGCACATAAATAACACCATGGTAATTCTGCTGAAAACAGCGTCAGTCCGGGTTAGTTCCATTCAAATCATGCAAGTTAGAGTCCAAAATAAGGGCAAAAGTGTTTGGAAGAGTAGATACGTTGGAGACGTATCAACTCCCCGAAGCTTAAACCTTTGCTTGTCCTCAAGCAATTCAGTTGACAAACTGAAAATGATAAAGAAAAAACTTTTACAAACTCTGTTTGCTCTTGTTGTTGTAAATATGTAAAGCCAGCATTCAAGTTTTCAGCAAAGATTATAACTAACCACATTCACAATAATGCATAAGTCTCAAGTTTACTCATATCAATAGCATAATCAACTAGCGAGCCATAATAATAAATCTCGGATGACAACACTTTCTCAAAACAATCATAATATGATATAACAAGATGGTATCTCGCTAGCCCTTTCTGAGACCGCAAAACATAAATGCAGAGCACCTTTAAAGACCAAGGACTGACTAGACATTGTAATTCATGGTAAAAGAGATCCAGTCAAGTCATACTCAATGTAAACTAACAGTAATGAATGCAAATGACAACGGTGCTCTCCAACTGGTGCTTTTTAATAAGAGGATGATGACTCAGCATAAAAGTAAATAGATAGGCCCTTCGCAGAGGGAAGCAGGGATTTGTAGAGGTGCCAGAGCTCAGTTTTGAAACAGAGGTGAATAATATTTTGAGCGGTATACTTTCATTGTCAACATAACAACCAAGAGATGGCGATATCTTCCATGCTACACACATTATAGGCGGTTCCCAAACAGAATGGTAAAGTTTATACTCCCCCTTCCACCAACAAGCATCAATCCATGGCTTGCTCGAAACAACGAGTGCCTCCAACTAACAAGAGTCCCAGGGGGAGTTTTGTTTGCAATTATTTTGATTTAGTTTGCATAAAGCATGGGACTGGGCATCCCGGTGACCAGCCATTTATCTCGTGAGTGAGGAGCGGAGTCCACTCCTCTTGAGAATAACCCGCCTAACATGGAAGATACAGACAACCCTAGTTGATACATGAGCTATTCGAGCATACAAAACATGATATTTATTTGAAGGTTTAGAGTTTGGCACATACAAATTTACTTGGAACGGCAGGTAGATACCGTATATAGGTAGGTATAGTGGACTCATATGGAATAACTTTGGGGTTTAAGGGATTGGATGCACAAGCAGTATTCCCGCTTAGTACAGGTGAAGGCTAGCAAAAGACTGGGAAGCGACCAGCTAGAGAGCGACAACAGTCATGAACATGCATTAAAATTAATCAACACCGAATGCAAGCATGAGTAGGATACAATCCACCATGAACATAAATATCGTGAAGGCTATGTTGATTTTGTTTCAACTACATGCGTGAACATGCGCCAAGTCAAGTCACTTAAATCATTCAGAGGAGGATACCACCCTATCATACCACATCATAACCATTTCAATAGCATGTTGGCACGCAAGGTAAACCATTATAACTCATAGCTAATCAAGCATGGCACAAGAAACTATGATCTCTAGTTGTCATTGCAAACATGTTTATTCATAATAGGCTGAATCAGGAACGATGAACTAATCATATTTACAAAAGCAAAAGAGGTCGAGTTCATACCAGCTTTTCTCATCTCAGTCGGTCCATCATATATCGTCATAATTGCCTTTCACTTGCACGACCGAATAGTGTGAATAATAATAATAGTGCACGTGCATTGGACTAAGCTGGAATCTGCAAGCATTCAATAAACAGGAGAAGACAAGGCAATATGGGCTCTTTTGTCAGATAAACAATAATGCATATAAGAGCCACTTCAACAATTTAATCATGGTCTTCTCCTATCGACCCCCAAAGAAAAGAAAAGAAATAAAACTATTTACACGGGAAAGCTCCCAACAAGCAAAAGAAGAACAAGAAATCTTTTTGGGTTTTCTTTTTAACTACTACTACAAGCATGGAAATTAAACTGATTAAAAGCTACAACTAATTTTTTTTGGTTTTTCTTAAGGTTTATTAAACACACAAGAAGAAAGCATAAAAAGGAAATTAAACTAGCATGGATGATACAATGAAAAAGTATGAGCACCGACATCTAGCAATGAGTGTGTGAACATAAATGTAATGTCGGTGGGAAATACATACTCCCCCAAGCTTAGGCTTTTGGCCTAAGTTGGTCTATGGCCATGGCTGGCCTGGCGGATATCCATAATAGTAGTTGGGGTCGTACTGAGATGAAGAAGAGGAAGACTCCGATAGCCACTGGCTGACAATCATCTTCGGATCCCACTGGTAATTAGACTGTCGTGAAGGATCAACTTGTGGTTTCGGCTCTGGCTCCACGGCTGGTGCAGGGTTCCAGTAGGCTTGAATAGCCTTCAACGGAAAAAGGTACGTGCCTGAAGATAAATCAAACAAAGAAGGAGCAGGCAGGGTAATAGTCTCAGGATGATGTTTATTAAAGAACAATTGATATCTAAGCTCTCCTTCCCTATTCTTAACAATAAAATCATGTGCCACCATACTTTTATAATATAGATAAACACGAGGCAACACCTTTTCTTCCTTCTCAAAATGCCTAATAGGTATGTTAAAATGTGCAGCTAGGCGTGAAGCATAGATGCCTCCAAAGATGGGGCCCTTGGTACGGTTCATACTTAACCGTTTGGCAATACCGCCCATACTAAAAGTGTTATCACTGTATAAACCGTGGAGCAGAATAATAATATCAGGGATACTAAGGTTTCCATAGTTTCCACATCCAATTAAGCAATGACTAGCAAATAATGCAAAAACGTAAAACAGGAAAATGTATGCTAGTGATTCGTGCATCGGAAACCTTCCTTGTTTCCCCTACAGTGATAGTATCAATAAACCCCTCCACATCATCACGATGTGGTTCTTCTGTCTTGCCCTCAAAAGGGACTAAACAAATCCGACAAAAATCATAAAGTGACATCTCCTTATGCTCATCATATAAATGAAACTCCACCGTAGGTGGCGAGTTCCTAGAATGGAAATGAAAGTTTTGCACAAAGGTATTTGTGAGTAAGAGATACCGATCGCATTGGTCGTGGAGGAAAGTGGTGAGGCCTGCATTCTTAGCCATTTCATGAAAATCTTCATAAATACCGGCTGCTCTCAAGAAATCATCGGAAGGCCATTCACACGCCCGAACCTCCGTGGTGCGCGGAAAATTATACTTAGGCTTCAGTGCATTTTCCTTCGAGCTTTGGCTCGATGAGCCCCTCAATAGTCTCCTCATCATTTTCTGAAAAATTCTGAATTTTTTAGTAACTTCAAAATAAAAGTAAACCAAACTCAATAATATTGATAGCAACTACTCCTACAAGTGCCTAGGGCCTATATCATGCATCAAAATTACTTTTGACCTTATATAATTTGACATGCAAGCTCAAGAACAGGGTCACCTAAGCAGCAAAAATTTGCAATGAATAAAGCACTAGAACAAAAATTAATTGGACAAATGGAGGAGTCACATACCAAGGAACAATCTCCCCAAGCAGTTTTGTGAGAGGTGCTTTGAGCAAGGAGATCGAAAATGGCAGCAAAACGAGCTTGGGCTCGGGTTTGAGCTGGTTATTCATGTTTGTGGGAGGAAGAAGAAGTGTATGGGTGAAAGGATAAGTGGAGGAGGGCCACCATGGGCCCACGAGGCAGGGGGGAGCGCCCTCCACCCTCGTGGGCAGGTGGTTGACCCCCTGCTGTGTTCTCAGTGCCAAATATTCTCAAATATTCTAGAAAAAATCGTATTTAAATTTCAGGGCATTTGGAGAACTTTTATTTTTGAGGTATTTTTATATTGCACGGATAATTAGATAACAGACAGAATAATATTTATTTTTATTTT
Organism: Triticum aestivum; assembly: GCF_018294505.1. NCBI lineage: Eukaryota > Viridiplantae > Streptophyta > Magnoliopsida > Poales > Poaceae > Triticum > Triticum aestivum. The sequence goes on along the minus strand of NC_057803.1, from coordinate 466,665,322 downwards.
ATTTAATATAAATAACAGAAAGTAAAAGTGGGGTACATAGGGTTGTGCCTTCTAGCTTCATCCATCTCATGGTCATCAAAAGGAATCCACTAACAAGGTTGATCAAGTCTTGTTAACGAACTCATTCCGAATAACATGGAACCAGAGAAATTTCGAATAACACTATGTTACCTCAACGGGGATATGCACATCCCCAATAATAAGAATATCATATTTCTTCTTGACAGTAGGAAGAGGAAATTCAAAACCTCCAAATATAATCGATGGAATCTTTCCAATAGAGTTGATACTATGAACTTGAGGTTGTTTCCTCGGAAAGTGTACCATATGCTCATTACCATTAACATGAAAAGTGACATTGCCTTTAGTGCAATCAATAACAGCCCCTGCAGTATTCAAAAAGGGTCTTCCAAGAATAATAGACATACTATCGTCCTCGGGAATATCAAGAATAACAAAGTCCGTTAAAATAGTAACGTTTGCAACTACAACAGGCACATCCTCACAAATACCGACAGGTATAGCAGTTGATTTATCAGCCATTTGCAAAGATATTTCAGTAGGTGTCAACTTATTCAAATCAAGTCTACGATATAAAGAGAGAGGCATAACACTAACACCGGCTCCAAGATCACATAAAGCAGTTTTAACATAGTTTCTTTTAATGGAGCATGGTATAGTTGGTACACCGGGATCTCCAAGTTTCTTTGGTATTCCACCCTTAAAAGTATAATTAGCAAGCATGGTGGAAATTTCAGCTTCCAGTATCTTTCTTTTATTTGTAATAATATCTTTCATGTACTTAGCATAAGGATTGGTTTTGAGCATATCAGTTAATTGCATACGCAAAAAGATAGGTCTAATCATTTCAGCAAAGCGCTCAAAATCCTCATCATCCTTTTTCTTGGATGGCTTGGGAGGAAAAGGCATGGGTTTCTGAACCCAAGGCTCTCTTTCTTTACCATGTTTCCTAGCAACAAAGTCTTTCTTATCATAACATTGATTCTTTGATTGTGGGTTATCAAGATCAACAACAAGTTCAATTTCTATATCATTATCATTACTAGGTTGAGCATCATTATGAACATTATCGTTAACATTACCACTAGTTTCAAGTTCATTACCAGATTGTGTTTCAGCATCAGAAATAGAAATATCATTTGGATTCTCAGGTGTTTCAACAATAGGATCACTAGAAGCATGCAAAGTCATATCATTTTTCTTTTTCTTCCTTTTAGAAGAACTAGGTGCGTCTATATTATTTCTCTGAGAATCTTGCTCAATTCTCTTAGGATGGCCTTCAGGATCCAAAGGTTCCTGAGTCATTCTACCAGTTCTACTAGCCACTCTAACAGCATTATCATTATCTTTACTATTCAATTCATTGAGAAAATCATTTTGAGCTTTAAGTACTTATTCTACTTGAGTGGTAACCATAGAAGCATGTTTACTAATAAGTTTAAGTTCACCTCTGACATTAGCCATATAATCACCCAAGTGTTCAAGCATATTTGAATTGTATTTCAATTGTCTACCAAAATAAGCATTAAAATCTTCTTGCTTAGCCATGAATTTATCAAACTCATCTAAGCATGGGCTAGCAAACTTAGTAAATGGGATTTCAGCTTTATCATATCTATAGAGAGAATTTACCTTTACTACCTGTGTCGGGTTATCAAGACCATGAGTTTCTTCAATAGGTAATGGATTAAGATCATATGTTTCTTCAACAGGCGGTAAATTAAGACCATGTATTTCTTCAATAGGAGGTAAATTCTTAACATCTTCAGCTTTAATACCTTTTTCTTTCATAGATTTCTTTGCCTCTTGCATATCTTCAGGACTGAGAAATAGAATACCCCTCTTCTTCGGAGTTGGTTTAGGAATAGGCTCAGGAATTGGCTCCGGAGGTGTCCAATTATTTTCATTTGTCAACATATTATTCAATAGAATTTCAGCTTCATCCGGTGTTCTTTCCCTGAAAACAGAACCAGCACAACTATCCAGGTAATCTCTGGAGGCATCGGTTAGTCCATTATAAAAGATATCAAGTATTTCATTTTTCTTAAGAGGATGATCAGGCAAAGCATTAAGTAATTGGAGAAGCCTCCCCCAAGCTTGTGGGAGACTCTCTTCTTCAATTTGCACAAAATTATATATATCCCTTAAAGCAGCTTGTTTCTTATGAGCAGGGAAATATTTAGCAGAGAAGTAATAAATCATATCCTGGGGACTACGCACACAACCAGGATCAAGAGAATTAAACCATATCTTAGCATCACCCTTTAATGAGAACGGAAATATTTTAAGGATGTAAAAGTAACGAGTTCTCTCATCTTTAGTGAACAGGGTGGCTATATCATTCAATTTAGTAAGATGTGCCACAACAGTTTCAGATTCATAACCATGAAAAGGATCAGATTCAACCAAAGTAATTATATCAGGATCAACAGAGAATTCATAATCCTTATCAGTAACAAAGATAGGTGAAGTAGCAAAAGCAGGGTCAGGTTTCATTCTAGCATTTAGAGATTGCTTACTCCATTTAGCTAATAACCTTTTGAGTTCATTTCTATTTTTGCAAGCTAAAATAGCGAAAGAAGCTTCTTGATCAAAAACATAACCCTTAGGAACAACAAGTGATTCTTCATCATCACTTTCATCAGTATCATCAGATTCAATATTTTCAATTTCTCTAGCCCTAGCAAGTTGTTCATCAAGAAAATCACTAAGTGGCACAGTAGTATCAGGCATAGAGGTAGTTTCATCATAAGTATCATGCATAGCAGAAGTGGCATCATCAATAACATGCGACATATCAGAACGAATAGCAGAAGCAGGTGTAGGTGTCGCAAGCTTACTCAAAACAGAAGGTGAATCAAGTGTAGAGCTAGATGGCAGTTCCTTAGCTCCCCTCGTAGTTGAGGGATAGATCTCGGTTTTGGATCTCTCAAGTTCTTCATAATGATAAGCAGATATATATCCCAAGTGACTCAAAGAATAGAGCTATGCTCCCCGGCAACGGCGCCAGAAAATAGTCTTGATAACCCACAAGTATAGGGGATCGCAACAGTTTTCGAGGGTAAAGTATTCAACCCAAATTTATTGATTCGACACAAGGGGAGCCAAAGAATACTCTCAAGTATTAGCAGCTGAGTTGTCAATTCAACCACACCTGGAAACTTAATATCTGCAGCAAAGTATTTAGTAGCAAAGTAATATGATAGTAGTGGTAACGGTAGCAAAAGGTAACAGTAGTAAAAGTAATGTTTTTGGTATTTTGTAGTGATGATAGCAATAGCAACGGGAAAGTAAATAAGCGAAGAACAATATATGGAAAGCTCGTAGGCAATGGATCAGTGATGGAGAATTATGCCGGATGCGGTTCATCATGTAACAGTCATAACCTAGGGTGACACAGAACTAGCTCCAGTTCATTGATATAATGTAGGCATGTATTCCGAACATAGTCATACGTGCTTATGGAAAAGAACTTGCATGACATCTTTTGTCCTACCCTCCCGTGGCAGCGGGGTCCTTACGGAAACTGATATTAAGGCCTCCTTTTAATAGAGTACCGGAACAAAGCATTAACACATAGTGAATACATGAACTCCTCAAACTACGGTCATCACCGGTAAGTATCCCGATTATTGTCACTTCGGGGTTAACGGATCATAACACATAATAGGTGACTATAGACTTGCAAGATAGGATCAAGAACACTCATATATTGATGAAAACATAATAGGTTCAGATCTGAAATCACGACACCCGGGCCCTAGTGACAAGCATTAAGCATAACAAAGTCATAGCAACATTAATGTCAGAACATAGTGGATACTAGGGATCAAACCCTAACAAAACTAACTTGATTACATGATAGATCCCATCCAACCCATCACCGTCCAGCAAGCCTACGATGGAATTACTCACGCACGGCGGTGAGCATCATGAAATTGGTGATGGAGGATGGTTGATGATGACGATGGCGACGGATTCCCCTCTCCGGAGCCTCGAAAGGACTCCAGATCAGCCCTCCCGAGAGGTTTTTGGGCTTGGCGGCGGCTCCGTATCATAAAACGCGATGATTTCTTCTCTCTGATTTTTTTCTCCCCGAAACACAATATATGGAGTTGGAGTTGGAGTCGGAGAGGCAACAGGGCGCCCACGAGGTAGGGGGCGCGCCCCCCACCCTCGTGGAGAGGTGGTGGGCCCCCTGGCCTTCATCTTTTGCAGGTATTTTTCATATTTTCTGAAAAGTGGCTTCGTAAAGTTTTAGGTCATTCCGAGAACGTTTGCTCCTGCACATAAATAACACCATGGTAATTCTGCTGAAAACAACGTCAGTCCGGGTTAGTTCCATTCAAATCATGCAAGTTAGAGTCCAAAACAAGGGCAAAGGTGTTTGGAAAAGTAGATACGTTGGAGACGTATCCCTCATCAATGGAAATTCTCATGGCTTTGGGAGACTCATTGATATCATGCTTAGGTGGAATAGATCTAAGTTTCAAAGAATCAACATCAAGAGAAATTCTATCAATGTTCCTAGCCAACTCATCAATCTTAAGCAATTTTTCTTCAATCATATCATTGATATTATTTTTGAAGTAATAAATTCTTTAATATTAGATTCAAAATCAGAGGGCATCTTATTATAATTTCCATAAGAATTGTTGTAGGAATTACCATAATTATTAGAGGGATTACTAGGATAAGGCCTAGGATTAAAATTTCCTCTATACGCATTTTTACAAAAATTGTTCCTACCAACAAAATTCACATCCATAGATTCATTATTATTCTCAATCAAAGTATACAAGGGCATATCATTAGGATCAGAAGAAACACTCTTATTAGCAAATAATTTCATAAGTTCATCCATCTTTCCACTCAAAACATTAATTTCTTCTACCGCATGCACCTTTTTATTAGTAGATCTTTCAGTATGCCATTGAGAATAATTAACCATAATATTATCTAGGAGTTTAGTAGCTTCTCCTAAAGTGATTTCCATAAAAGTGCCTCCCGCGGCCGATTCTAAAAGATTTCTAGAAGCAAAATTCAATCCGGCATAAAAATTTTGTATAATCATCCACAAATTTAAACCATGAGTAGGGCAATTACGTATCATTAGTTTCATTCTCTCCCAAGCTTGTGCAACATGTTCATGATCAAGTTGCTTAAAATTCATAATATCGTTTCTAAGAGAGATGATCTTAGTGGGAGGAAAATACTTAAAGATAAAAGCATCTTTGCACTTATTCCATGAATCAATACTATTTTTAGGCAAAGACAAAAACCAAGCTTTAGCAGGATCTCTAAGCGAAAAAGGAAATAGCTTCAATTTAACAATATAATTATCCACATCTTTCTTCTTTTGCATATCACACAAATCAATGAAGCTATTTAGATGGGTAGCGGCATCTTCACTAGGAAGGCCGGAAAAGGATTCATCACAAGATTCAGCAAAGCAGTATTAATTTCACAAGATTCAGCATCGGTAAGAGGAGCAATCGGAGTGCTAATAAAATCATTGTTGTTGGTGTTGGTGAAGTCACACAATTTAGTGTTATCTTGAGCCATCATGACAAGCAAGCAAACTAACAACAAGCAAAAAGCAAGCGGGCAAAAAGAGGCAAATAGAGAAAGAGAGGGAGGATAGAGAGAGAGAGGGCGAATAAAACGGCAAGGGTGGAGTGGGGAGAGGAAAACGAGAGGCAAATGGCAAATAATGTAATGCGGGAGATAAGGGTATGTGATGGGTACTTGGTATGTTGACTTTTGCGTAGACCTCCCCGGCAATGGCGCCAGAAATCCTTCTTGCTACCTCTTGAGCACTGCGTTGGTTTTCCCCGAAGAGGAAGGGATGATGCAGCAAAGTAGCGTAAGTATTTCCCTCAGTTTTTGAGAACCAAGGTATCAATCCAGTAGGAAGCTACGCGCGAGTCCATTGTACCTACACAAAACAAATAAATCCTCGCAACCAACGCGAATAGGGGTTGTCAATCCCTACACGGCCACTTACGAGAGTGAGATCTGATAGATATGATAAAATAATATTTTTGGTATTTTTGTGATAAAGATGCAAAGTAAAATAAAGGTAAAGTAAAAAAGCAAAGGAAATAACTAAGTAGTAGGAGATTAATATGATAAAGATAGACCCGGGGCCATAGGTTTCACTAGTGGCTTCTCTCGAGAGCATAAGTATTCTACGGTGGGTGAACAAATTACTGTTGAGCAATTGACAGAATTGAGCATACTTATGAGAATATCTAGGTATGATCATGCATATAGGCATCACGTCCGAGACAAGTAGACCGACTCCTGCCTGCATCTACTACTATTACTCCACTCATCGACCGCTATCCAGCATGCATCTAGAGTATTAAGTTAAAAACAGAGTTAACGCATTAAGCAAGATGACATGATGTAGAGGGATAAACTCATGCAATATGATGAAAACCCCATCTTGTTATCCTCGATGGCAACAATACAATACTGTAACGCCCCGAGACCGATGTGCCACATGTCTTCCGGTTATTCGCTGTTGTTGCCATGTCATTGCTTGTGTGTCATGCATTTCATATCATGTCATCATGTGCATTTCATTTGCATACGTGTTCGTCTCATGCATCCGAGCTTTTTCCCCGTTGTCCGTTTTGCATTCCGGCGCTTCGTTCTCCTCCGGTGGTCATTTCTACCTTTCTTTCATGTGTGGGGATTAAACATTTCCGGATTGGACCGAGATTTGTCAAGCGACCTTGGTTTACTACCGGTAGACCTCCTGTCAAGTTTCGTACCATTTGGACTTCATTTGATGCTCCAACGGTTAACCGAGGGACCGAAAAGGCCTCGTGTGTGTTGCAGCCCAACACCCCTCCAATTTGGCCCAAAACCTACCATAACCCTCTCCATCATCTAGAGCGTTCGATCACGATCGCGTGGCCGAAAACTGCACCTCATTTGGACTCTCCTAGCTCCCTCTATCTATAAATATGTGATCTCTCTCGAATTTCGCGGTCTAACCCTAGATCCACTCCTCCACCGCGCATCCGGACGCGTCCTCGCCGCGCCGGACATGTCCACCCCGTCGGACATGTCACTCCGTCCAATGGGAGGCCGCCACATCATCGCCGCCGCCGCGTGCAACCAGTCCCGCGCCGCCACATCATCAGGGGCGCCCACATCGCCGCCCGGGCCCGTCAGGCCCATCTCCAGCCCGCTCCGGACCGCGCCAGGCCGCCGGATCCACCCGCGCCTCGCCTGCAACCACCATCCCCGAGCGCCTCGTCCGCCGCCGTGCCGGACGTCGCCGGAGACCGCGCACCTCGCCGGCCGGAGTTCGCCGCCGTTTCGCCTCGGCATCCGTGTCCCTGGAGCAAGTATCGTCGCCCGGCCAACCCGCAGCGCTGCTCCCTGGTGCCTCCCCATCGCCCCGGCCTTCCTGCTTCCTTGCCGCTGCCCGGGCCGCCGGAATCCGCCGCCGGAGCTTGGAGCCCCGCCCGTCCATCTCTTCCACGCGCTGTCAGAGCCCGAGCCAAGCCCTACCATCGCCGGATCCGACAAGTGGCCGGCCGGATCTGCCCGTTCCCATCGCCGGTCGGCCAAACCTGCTACGGTGCTCGCCGCCTTGCCTTCTGTCGCCGGCGCCGCCATGGCCTCGCTCGGATCCTGCCGAGGAGGACGACGAGCGTCCGCTCATGGGCCGCCTTCCTCCCTCGCGCTCGTGGACCGCGTGGGCCGGCCCAGCTTCCCCGGCCCAGCGCAGCGCCAAGTCCGGTCCACCTCGGCCTGCCTCTCCCTCCTTCCTGGGCCGAGCCCATTTGGGTGAGCCACTGCCGGTGCCTTTATCTCTCGCCCCGGGTGTCATATAACTATTCTACGCTCGGGTGTTTTATTTCACTAAGTCCCCGAAATTCCCAGATTCATATGTTCATCTTCATCGCATCGTAACTTTGTATCCATAGCTCCGATTCATGCATATAGCATATCAAAATGTTCGCCTTAGAGAGTACATCATTTCATCTCACTGCATCATTTTCATTTGAGTTCATCTTGATGCCCGAAATGCTATTAGAAGAGTGCTACTTGAGATAATTATCAGATCTGCTGCTCCATTTAGATTTTTGTCTTTTTTGCCATGATTATTGTGTGCATGATATGCCCTTGAGCTCTACATATGTTTTGTTAAGGGTTTTGCCATCTTTCCAGAGGTGCAACCCATGTATTTTTGTGATGTGTGTGGTGACTAGCACAAGCTTGCAAAGTGAGGCACTTGGTAATGCTGATTTCAGGGACTTAGCATTTCCACTAAGTCCTTGACCTGTTTATTTCAATATGCCATATGTTCATGTTGTTTCCTAGTGATCCGTGTCTCTTTTGAGGATGATCAGTAAGGATGTTTTGTTAATCTTGTAGTGCTCTATCCATCCATGTCTTTGTTTGCAATTATGGAGCACCCTAGCTTGAGTCAATCGAGCTCTACTTTTGCTATTTCGTGAATCTGGGCAGATTGTCTACTTGTTAGCGATTTTGCCGAGGATGTTGTAGTTGATCCGTGCATGCTATGCTTTTGTTAATTGCCATGTCTAGCTTGCATTTTGTGTATTCTTGGTGGATGTATGCTTAGATTGTCCTGACTTGCTCCGTAGTGAGTGCATCGAGCTCGTAAACATGCCTACTTGATATCTGTTTCAGCATGCTCCAGTTTTCACTAAGTCTGAGAACTGATTATGTTTTTGCCATGTTCACATGCTTGCAATTGTATTTTCTGATCCCTTTTGGCTCAAGGTCACTCAGGGACTTTTGTTAATCTCTTTGAGTAGCTCCATGCCATACTTTACTTTGCCATGTTCAGGTCCTGTAGCATATAGTTTTGTTGCTCCAAAGAGTGCTATCTGATCTGAAATTCCAGACAAGTGTTAATTTCACTAAGTCTGAAATCTGTTTACCATATGCATTTTTGCCATGCTTGTTTGAGCCTGTTAATGTATGAATTGGCCGTAGCTCAGTGCTAGACTTTTGTTAAGCATCATGAATGGATCCCTGCCATGTATTTTGATGCCATGTTTGGGTGCTGTAGCATGTTCATCTTGTTGCATTTAGATGGCTACTTGCTGTAAATCGCAGAACGTGGTCATATTTGAATCGCTTGCCATTTCCAAACCGTAGCTCCGTTTTCGGTGATCTTTATGTCGTTTTCAAGCGATTTCATCTCATCTTTCCAGTGGAACACTTGGATTCCCAAGTTGAGGCCAGGTTCAATCATTCCTTGTCAAATCATGCATATGCATCGCATACCGCATCCCGCATTTCATACCATGTTCATGTGTTGGTTGTTTACTATGTTGTGTGCTTCTTTTCCGGTGTTTGCTTCTTCGGGTTGGTTCCGGTAACGTCGCGTTTGTGAGGACCCGTTCGTCTACGCCCGTTTGTCTTCTTCATGGACTCGTTCTTTTTCCTTGTGGGATCTCAGGCAAGATGATCATACCCACGAAATCACTTCTATCTTTGCTTGCTTAGTTGCTCGCTCTTTTGCTATGCCTATGCTGCGATACCTACCACTTGCTTATCATGCCTCCCATATTGTTGAACCAAGCCTCTAACCCACCTTGTCCTAGCAAACCATTGATTGGCTATGTTACCGCTTTGCTCAGCCCCTCTTATGGCATTGTTAGTTGCAGGTGAAGATTGAAGTTTGTTCCTTGTTGGAACATGGAGATGTTGTTCCTTGTTGGAACATGTTTACTTGTCGGGATATCACATTATATCTTATTTAATTAATGCATCTATATACTTGGTAAAGGGTGGAAGGCTCGGCCTTATGCCTGGTGTTTTGTTCCACTCTTGCCGCCCTAGTTTCCGTCATATCGGTGTTATGTTCCCGGATTTTGCGTTCCTTACACGGTTGGGCTATTATGGGAACCCCTTGACAGTTCGCCTTAAGTAAAGCTCTTCCAGCAATGCCCAACATTGGTTTTACCATTTGCCACCTAGCCTTTTCTTTTCCCTTGGGAGTCGCGCTCCTGAGGGTCATCATTATTTACCCCCCGGGCTAGTGCTCCTCTGAGTGTTGGTCCAACTTGTCAGCCGCCGGTGGACACCAGGGGCAACTCTGGGCTGGCCTACCGGAAGTTTGGATGATCCGGTGTGCCCTGAGAAAGAGATATGTGCAGCTCCTATCGGGATTTGTTGGCACATTCGGGCGGTGTTGCTGGTTTAGTTTTACCCTGTCGAAATGTCTTGTAGAACCGGGATACCGAGTCTGATCGGAATGTCTCGGGAGGAGGTCTATTCCTTTGTTGACCGTGAGAGCTTGTGATGGGCTAAGTTGGGACACCCCTGCAGGGATTTGAACTTTCGAAAGCCGTGCCCGCGGTTATGGGCAGATGGGAATTTGTTAACCTCCGGTTGTAGAAAACCTGAAGTTGACCTTATTTAAAATGAATCAACAACGTGTGTTACCGTGATGGTTGTCGTGGTTCTAAGCCTGACAGTAGAGTGGGGGGTAGGTATGGAGAGGCAAGGTCCTAGCTATGGAGAGGTTGTAAGCACAAAGGATGTACGAGTTCAGGCCCTTCTCGGAAGAAGTAACAACCCTACGTCTCGGAGCCCGGAGGCGGTCGAGTGGATTATGAATGTATGGATTACAAGATGCCGAACCCCTCTGCCTGTGGAGGGGGGGTGGCTTATATAGAGTGCGCCAGGACCCCAGCCAGCCCACGTAGGAGAGGGTTTAAGGTGAGTTAAGTCTGGGGCGTTACTGGTAACGCCCCACATAAAGTGCCTTTACTATCATAAAGTCTACTTGATTACAGGCCGCTGCGGTGCAGAGTGCCTCTTGACCTCCTGGTGGTCGAGTGAGTCTTCGTGGTCGAGTCCTTCAGGCCAGTCGAGTGAATCTTCGTTGGTCGACTGGAAGGCGACCTCTTCTAAGGATGTCCTAGGGTAAGTTACTTGGAACAGGTCCATGACCCTACCCTAGGTACATAACCCCATCATTAGCCCCCGAATGGATTGAGGCTTCGAGTGAAGAAGGAGTTGATGTCGTTTCCGATTAACCTTTGCGCTCTAGTTGTGCGTTGTTTTGGATCAAAGAATCTCTTCGTTGACAGGGAGCAATTTGCCTTCGGTCGACTCGATCCATTCTATTTTTGCGTCGAGTGATCTTTCGAGCTTCGACGATCTCCGAGCGACGGATCGCCGGAAACACCGCGTCTGACAGACTGATTTGTTGCTCGCGGATTCCGCGGGATGCGAAATTTGGGGGCGCGCGCGAAGCGGGGCAGACCGCGGCATTCGGATGGGACGGGGCATAGACGCCTCGATCTCCGCGCCGCCTTTTTCGCCACGTATCCAGTCTCCATAACTGCTCCCAGATATGATTAGATCGACCGGGCCCACATGTCAGCCACTCGGAAGGGACCTTATAAATGTGCCCGGCGAGGATTTCTGTGCTGCGCCTCAGCATTCTCCCTCTCTCCCTCTGCTTCCTTCCTCCCTGCTCAGCGTGCTCGCTCTCGCCCCCGCACCACTTCCCTTCACGCATCTCACCGGCGACCATGGCCAAGGAGAAGACGGCAGCGCTGGAGCGTGCCAAGAAGGCGTCGGCATCGGAGAAGGCGAAGGGGAGATCCACCAGCCGCAGAGGGTCCTCGTCCAGATCCCGCCTGCCGAAAGGCTGGGTCCAAGGAGACTGGATCCAGTCGACCATCACGGAGAAGGACCTCCTCGACATGGCCAACGAGGGCTTGATCCCTCACGGAGCTGTGAGGTTGCCGGGGAAGGAGTGGCAGCCACAGCCGGAAGAGGGTGAGTGTGTGCTTTTGGCCACTCATGTTGATCGTGGGTTTTCCTTGCCGCCAAGCATTTTCTTCCGTGGCTTCTTGAATTTCTTTGGAGCGCAGCTCCACCACTTTACCCCAAACTCCATTGCCTATCTTGCTGCATTCGTGTCCATGTGTGAGGGTTTCTTGGGATGTCGACCGCACTGGGGTTTGTTCAAACGTATCTTCACGTGTCGCTCTCAGACCGTGAAGAAGGCGAGCCCAGGTGATGAGAAAACCCGAGTCGTCCAAATGTGTGGAGGCCTGGGGATTCAGGTGAGGAATAATAGCACCTTCCCGCCCATGAGCTTTCCCGAGTCCGTCAGAGGCTGGCAGTCGACTTGGTTCTACTGCCAGGTCCAGTCGACGCCAGGGCAGTCGAGTGGACTCCCTCCGTTTACCATGGACCGAGTGAACAAGCCCTCCCCTCTGAAGCTGATTCCGGAGGAGAAAGCCGACGTGAAGATGTTGATGGAGCGCGTGGTGCAGTTGGTTCGGGAGGGGGTGACGGGCATGGATCTTCTGGAGGTCTTCCTCAGGCGTCGCATCCAACCCCTTCAATTCTGGAGCCACTGCATGTGGTTGTACTGTGGGACCGAAGACGAGACTAGAGTCCATCCAGAAGAAGTCGACGATGTCACTCTGGAAAGATGGATGGTAGCCGTTACCGGAAACAGGGACAACCCGCGCGGAGCCAGAAGGATTCCTCCACTCGACCGCAACAGCGACCCAAACAAGGTACACTTGCTCTGCTCTCCACTGTGTCCTTGTCGTATTCATTCCTGCTAACCCTGCCGACTGGTCGACTGATCCTTGTTTGGGCATCTGCTAGGCCCTCACCGAGCTGTACTCGATGCCCAATGGGGCACAAGCTTCGACTGAGGAAGGCGAGGCGAGCGGGGGCGAGGCGAGCGGGGGCGAGAGCCAGGAAGAGGAGGAATGGGACTCGGATGCCGCAGGGGATGATGACGACGATGATGATGATGAAGGTGATGAAGATGACATCGAGGACGAGGAAGAAGAGGAGGAGGAGGTCGTTCCACCGCGCTCAGAAAGGCGGTCGAAGCTTGTCCACGACCCTTCGACCGAACGTGGTAAGGGGGTTGCGACCGCCGCTCAGTCGACCAAGCGCCCTCGGACCACCTCTCCGGCGCCGACTGAAAAGGCGCCGAAGCAGCCCAGGGCGGCCTCATCGAAGCCGACCAAGTTCCTGCCGAAGATGAAGGTGTCCATCCCCACCATATCAGGGTAATTGTGTTGCTCATATTTTCTTATTCTGTGCGAACTTTATCTCTGATCGACGCTGAGGTTAGTCGACTGATCCTTTGGAGTTGCAGTGCTGCTACTTCTGAGACCTCGGCCCAGGCCGATGACCACGAGATGGAGGATGCAGCAACTTCGAATCCAGGTACTGTGTTCTTAATACCATTCTTAGTCGACTGACTCGCGATCTCTGATCCTGATCCTTCTCCGCAGCTCCACCCAACACTGTTATCGATCTTCCTGATGATGATGAGGATGAAGAGCCGCTGAAGCACAGGAGGAGTCGGAAAGCGTCCGCCAGTAAGGTGCCTCAGGATGTGCCGGCGCCTGAAATTCTGACTGTGGAGGAAGAGAACACCACTCGACACACGGTGTCCTTCGCGAATCCGCTGACGAGTACTCAGCAGCCTTCCCTCTTCACGATGCACCACGTCCCAGAGGACCAAGCTGGCGCAGCGAAGGAGGCGATACGCCAGGCGGGACTCATGATGGAGCAGCTGAAGACCATCCGGGACGCGAGCCAGGCAGCTTATGACGCCAGTTCTGCCCTCCAAAGCAATGTCCAGGTCAGTCGACCGCTGTTTGTTCTGTTGGATATGCTACCAAAAACTTTTCTTTTCCGGAATTTATACTAGTCACCCACTGGGTGTGTCGAATAAACTCCGTGTTAGCGGGGGCACGCTGAGTGCACCCGCTGGGTGTAGTCCCCAAGGCTAAGGTCGACTGCTGGCAGTCGGCCTTAGGCTTTATGATGTCAATCTTTCTGTCAGTCGACTGGTCGACTGGATTTCGCAAACCGGTGGGGGCACGCTGAGTGCACCCACTGGGTGTAGTCCCCGAGACTGTGGTCGACTGCTTGCAGTTGATCACAGTCTTAGAGAATGCATCTCGCACACTTTTTTTTTTTGAGGTCGACTGGTCGACTTTGTCTTCAACAGGATTAGTGGGGGCACGCTGAGTGCACCCACTGGGTGTAGTCCCCGAGACTACGGTCGAATGCTTGTATTCGGCTGTAGTCTTAGAAACGTGTGTTTTCCCTTTTTCACTCGGAAGTGAATTACATTTGACGTTTAGTCGATTGGTTCTTCGCAGAACTCCTGTGATCTTGTGGCTCGCTACTCAGAGCTGGAACAAAAACATACTCAAGTCGAGCTGAGCTTGAAGCTGGTTCAGGAGAAGCTGACAAAGGCAAAGGAGGAGACCGAAGGTATGTTTGGTGAGACCCTGACGACTGCTTTTCCCCTTGCTTGTTTCGGCATCTGATCTCGCTGTAACTTGCAGGTAAGGTAAGGGAGGCCCAGCAGAAGAAAGACCTTGAGCTAGCTGAGAAGATCAAGCTTGCTGACGAGAAGTTGGCTTCAGTCACCAAGCTCGAACAAGACAATACCAATCTAAAAACTGCTCTTGGGATTGCCAACAAGGAGGTCAGTCGACTGAGAACTGACAAAGCTGCCTTGACCGACCAAGTCAGCAAATTGACTGAGAAGAAAACTGAACTGGAGGCCTTCCTGAGTGGCCTTGCCAAGAAGCTGTTTCTTATGCTTGAAGGTAAACCTCCATGTTTGGCAAATATTTCCAATTGTGGCTTTTTCCATTCGACTATCCCCTTGACTTAGTGATCACCCTTGCAGAATTTTGTCAAAACTTTGAAGAGGAAACCAGCCGACTGGAGCCAAACCTTGACCCCGTCAATTCTCCGGTGAACGACGAAGTTGCCATGGATGTTTTCCGACTGGAGTCTCGTGTTGCAGCTGTCGTGGACTATCTCGCAAGGCTGAAGGCCGCCACATCTCGCATCGACTCGACGCTCTGGCCTGAGGAGACACTTCAGAATGACCTTGAGTCGCTGATGGCCCGCTTGAACACGATCCCTGGTCGAGTGCAGGAGTGGAAGAAGTCCTCGGCTCGGTGTGGTGCAGATGTCGCTCTGTGTCTGGCCCGAGTCCACTGCAAAGATGCACGAGAGGAGAAGCTGGCGGCCCTTCGGGTGGCCAATACCAAGAAGCACGACTTCAGGTCCTTTATGGAGACTTTCCTTGCAGCTGCCACTCGGATCGCCGATGGAATTGACCTTGATGAATTTGTTGCACCTTCCAGCCCTCCACAGGAGGGGTAAAAAACTTCTTCTGGCTCGACACTTTAAATTTGCCTCGGTATGCCGAGTGGAATTGTAACCGACAAACCTTAACAGGCTTGACGCCTGAGCACTTTCGGTTCCTTTAGATATCGATTCAAACTTGAATTTGGCGCTTGAATATGATTGCCTTCGGCTCGGAATGTCTTTTGCAGGTTCAAAGCAAGGTGCCTGTACCGCAATCGACTTATTCTTTAGTCCACTAAGGCGAGCACTGGGCTGCAGCTAAGCCTCCGAGTGAGAGGGTTGCTCTTCACTCGGTAGGATTTTTGTAACTTAGGCGAGCACAGGGCTGCAGCTAAGCCCCCGAGTGAGAGGGTTGCTCTTCACTCGGTAGGATTTTGTAACTTAGGCGAGCACAGGGCTGCAGCTAAGCCCCCGAGTGAGAGGGTTGCTCTTCACTCGGTAGGATTTTTAATAACTTAGGCGAGCACGAGGCTGCAGCTAAGCCTCCGAGTGAGAGGGTTGCTCTTCACTCGGTAGGATTTTTAATAAACTTAGGCGAGCACGAGGCTGCAGCTAAGCCTCCGAGTGGGAGGATTGCTCTTCACTCGGTAGGATTTTGATAACTTAGGCGAGCACATGGCTGCAGCTAAGCCCCCGAGTGAGAGGATTGCTCTTCACTCGGTAGGATTTTGATAAACTTAGGCGAGTGCTTGGACTGCAGCTAAGCTCCGAGTGGAAGGCTGGCTTACCACTAGGTAGGATTTTGATAAACTTAGGCGAGTCCTTGGACTGCAGCTAAGCCCCCGAGTGCGAGGGTTGCTCTCCCACTCGGTAGGATTTTTATAACTTAGGCGAGTGCTTGCACTGCAGCAAGCTCCGAGTGGAAGGCTGGCTTACACTCGGTAGGATTTTGATAAACTTAGGCGAGTGCTTGCACTGCAGCTAAGCCCCCGAGTGAGAGGGTTGCTCTCCACTCGGTAGGATTTTTATAAACTTAGGCGAGTCCTTGGACTGCAGCTAAGCCCCCGAGTGCGAGGGTTGCTCTCCACTCGGTAGGATTTTTATAACTTAGGCGAGTGCTTGCACTGCAGCTAAGCCTCCGAGTGGAAGGCTGGCTTACCACTCGGTAGGATTTTGATAAACTTAGGCGAGTGCTTGCACTGCAGCTAAGCCCCCGAGTGAGAGGGTTGCTCTCCACTCGGTAGGATTTTTATAAACTTAGGCGAGTCCTTGGACTGCAGCTAAGCCCCCGAGTGGAAGGCTGGCTTACCACTCGGTAGGATTTTGATAAACTTAGGCGAAACGGATTCGCAGCTAAGCCTCCAAGTGAGAGTCTGGCTCACCACTCGGTAGGATTTTTACAAACTTAGGCGAAACGGATTCGCGGCTAAGTCACCCACTGAGGGGGAGTTTTTATGTGGACAAAAATAAAAAGTGACAGAAATTATGGAGGAACTATGACACTATTATTTTGAGGTCCATGAGCTACAAAAGTACTTTATTGTGATAAAGCTTAAGTGTAAAATGGGCGGAGTAGCTCCGCGTTCCAAGCTCGGGGCTCGTCAATATTATGCTCGATGTTGTAAAGACGGTACGCCCCGTTGTGGAGAACCTTGGTGACGATGAAGGGGCCTTCCCAAGAAGGAGCAAGCTTGTGTGGTTTGTGCTGATCCACTCGGAGAACCAAATCCCCTTCCTGGAAGGCTCGACCCCTCACATTTCGGGCGTGGAAACGGCGCAGATCTTGTTGGTAGATGGTCGACCGGATCAGAGCCATCTCCCTTTCTTCCTCCAAAAGGTCGACTGCGTCCTGCCGCGCTTGTTCAGCTTCTGCTTCGTTGTAGATTTCAACTCGAGGAGCATTGTGGAGAAGATCACTCGGCAAGACTGCTTCAGCTCCGTAGACCAAGAAGAATGGAGTTCTTCCGGTCGACCGATTAGGCGTGGTCCGCAGTCCCCAGAGTACAGATGGAAGTTCGTCGACCCAAGCTCCAGCCGCGTGTTTGAGATCACGCATCAGTCGAGGCTTCAGTCCCTTGAGAATCAGTCCATTAGCTCGCTCTGCTTGTCCATTCGACTGCGGATGGGCGACTGATGCGTAGTCGACCCGTGTGCCCTGGGAGTTGCAGAAGGTTCTGAATTCCTCTGAGTCAAAATTTGACCCATTATCCGTAATGATGCTGTGCGGGACTCCATATCTGAATATTAGTTCCCTGATGAAGCTAACAGCAGTACCGGTGTCAAGGCTCTTGATTGGTTTAGCCTCGATCCACTTGGTGAACTTGTCGACTGCCACCAGTACATGCGTGAAGCCACTTCGTCCTGTTCTCAAAGGGCCGACCATGTCCAGCCCCCAAACTGCAAAAGGCCAGACGAGTGGGATGGTCTTCAAAGCTGACGCAGGTTTGTGCGACATATTCGAGTAGAACTGACATCCCTCGCACTTATCCACTATCTCCTTTGCCATCTCATTCGCCTTGGGCCAGTAAAATCCGGCTCGGTATGCTTTGGCCACGATGGTCCGAGAGGACGCATGATGACCACAGGTCCCCGAGTGAATATCATTGAGGATGAGTCGACCTTCTTCTGGTGTTATGCACTTCTGACCGACTCCAGTCGCGCTTTCTCTGTATAATTGTCCTTTGATGACGGTAAAGGCCTTAGATCGACGGACGATCTGTCGAGCCTCTTCCTCATCCTCCGGAAGCTCTTTCCTCAAGATATATGCGACATACGGAATCGTCCAGTCGGGAATGACTACCAAAACCTCCATGATCAAGTCGACCACCGCTGGGACTTCAACTTCAGTCGGATCTGTGGCGCTCTTGGGTTGCGGAATTTCTTCGGTGAAAGGATCTTCTTTGACTGACGGAGTGTGTATATGCTCCAAGAACACACCACTCGGAATGGCTTCTCTCTTGGAACCTATCTTTGCTAGATCATCAGCTACTTGATTTTTCAGTCGGGGTATATGATGGAGCTCCAACCCCTCGAACTTCTTCTCCAGCTTCCTCACTGCACTGCAGTATCCAGTCATGGCTGGGCTTCTCACGTCCCACTCTTTCATCACCTGATTGACCACTAAATCCGAGTCGCCATAGACCATTAGGCGACGGACGCCGAGTGAAATGGCCATGCGCAACCCATATAGGAGGGCCTCATATTCTGCCTCATTGTTGGAGGAATCAAAGTGAATCTGGAGCACATATCTGAGCTTATCTCCTCTGGGGGAAACCAGGACAACCCCAGCACCGGAACCATTCAACATCTTAGAGCCATCGAAAAACATGGTCCAATGCTCCGAGTAAACTTCAGTCGGCTGCTGCTGTTCGATCCACTCGGCGAGGAAATCTGCTATTGCCTGGGACTTAATGGCTTTCTTTGCCTCAAACTTGATATCAAGGGGAAGAAGTTCAATCGCCCATTTGGCCACTCGACCAGTTGCATCTCTGTTTTGCAAAATCTCTGATAGTGGAGCGTCGCTGACGACTGTGATGGAATGGTCAGAGAAATAATGAGCAACCTTCTTTGTGGTCATGTATATTCCATACACAAGCTTCTGATAATGAGGATATCTCTGCTTGGATGGAGTCAAGACTTCGGACAAATAATACACTGGGCGCTGAACTTTGAGAGCTTTTCCTTCTTCTTCCCGCTCGACCGTTAGCACAGTACTGACGACTTGTCCTGTGGCTGCGATGTAGAGCAACAGAGGCTCTTTGCTGATTGGAGCAGCAAGCACCGGCTGGGTGGAGAGCAGAGCTTTTAGCTCGGCAAACGCTGCATCAGCTTCTGGAGTCCACTCGAACTTGTTAGCCTTCTTCATCAGTCGGTAAAGAGGCAGTGCCTTTTCACCGAGTCGTGAGATGAATCGACTTAATGCGGCCAAGCATCCAGTAAGCTTCTGGACATCGTGCACTCGCACAGGGCGTTTCATTCGGAGAATAGTGCCAATCTTTTCTCGGTTGGCGTCGATTCCCCGTTCGGAAACGAGAAAACCGAGTAACTTGCCACCAGGAACTCCAAATGTGCACTTTGATGGATTGAGCTTGATATCATACCTTCTGAGGTTGGCAAATGTTTCAGCGAGGTCAGCGAGCAGGTCGGAACCTTTTCGTGACTTGACAACAATATCATCCATATAAGCTTCCACATTCCGACTGATTTGGGTGAGTAGACACTTCTGAATCATTCGCATAAATGTGGCTCCGGCATTCTTGAGACCGAATGGCATGGTGATATAGCAGAAGCACCCGAATGGAGTGATGAAAGCTGTTTTTACCTCATCGGGCCCGTACAGACGGATCTGGTGGTACCCGGAGTAAGCATCTAAAAAAGACAACCTCTCGCATCCCGCGGTCGAGTCAACAATTTGATCTATGCGAGGGAGAGGAAAGTGATCTTTCGGGCAGGCCCGGTTGATGTGCTTGAAATCAATGCACATTCGGAGCGACTTGTCCTTCTTAGGAACCATGACGACATTAGCGAGCCACTCGGAGTGGTATATCTCTCGGATAAATCCTGCCGCCAACAGTCGAGCCACTTCTTCACCGATGGCCTTTCTCTTCTGGACGGCGGACCGCCGAAGATGTTCTTTGACTGGTTTTGCAGACGAGTCGACTCTTAGGCGATGCTCAGCCAGTCCCCTGGGAACACCTAGCATGTCAGCGGGCTTCCATGCAAAAATGTCCCAGTTCTCACGGAGGAACTGGATGAGCGCTTCTTCCTATTTTGGGTCGAGTGTTGTGGAGATGCGGGTCGGAGCTGCTTCAGGGTCGGTCGGGTGAATGTGAACAGGCTTCGTCTCACCGGACGACTGGAATGCAGACTCTGTGGCGGGCTTCTTGGATCGCAGCAAGTCACTCGGATCCGCGTTTTGCTTGTATTCTTCGAACTCGACCGCTGTCACTTGGGAATCGGCAATCTTGGAGCCCTTCTGAAAGCACTCTTCTGCCTTTTTCCTATCACCAGTGACAGTGATCACACCTTTGGGACCGGGCATCTTCAATTTGAGGTACACGTAACATGGTCGAGCCATGAACCGTGCATAGGCTGGTCTCCCCAAAATGGCATGATATGCACTTTGAAAATCCACGACCTCAAATGTCAACTTTTCTTTGCGAAAATGCTTTGAATCGCCAAACACTACGTCCAAAGCTATCTGGCCGAGTGACTCGGCCTTCTTCCCTGGTATAACTCCATGGAAGCTCATGTTACTAGTGCTCAGTCGGGACATCGGAATGCCCATACCTTTCAATGTGTCTGCATATAACAGATTCAGCCCACTTCCACCATCCATCAGCACCTTTGTCAGTCGAGTGCCTTCGACAACTGGATCGACCACCAAAGCTTGCCTCCCAGGGGTGGCAATATGAGTCGGGTGATCAGATTGGTCGAATGTGATGGGTGTTTGGGACCACTTCAGATAATTTGCTTTTGCGGGGGCAACCATGTTCACCTCTCGGTTAATCACTTTCAGTCGACTTTTGCTTTCCACATCTGCAAAGATCATCAGAGTGGAGTTGATATGCGGATATCCTCCCTCACTGTCCTCTTTGTCTTCGGCCTTGTCCGATTCCTTCTCCTTGTCCTTAGACTGTTTTCCCTAGAACTGCTGGATCAGGAGTCGACATTGGCGAGTGGTGTGCTTTGGGTAAATGATATTCCCCTCTTCATCTTTCTTCGTGTGAATGTGACACGGCATATCCATCACGTCGTTCCCTTCTTTATCCTTTACCTTCTTGGGGTTCCAGGATCCTTTTGGTTTCCCCTTAAACTTTCCTTGAGTCACGGCCAGGGCCTCTCCAGGAGCTGCCGGTTCAGCCTTCCGCTTCTGTTTCCGACTGGTGTTTCCTTTTTCCGACTGACTCGGCTTGTGCTTGCCGCTTCGGAGTCGGTCTTCTTCTTCGCCGTTGGCGTACTTGGTAGCAATCTCCATCATCCGACTCAAGGTCATGTCACCGGTTCGACCAAATTTCAAACTCAGTTCTCTGTTCTTGACGCCGTCTTTGAAGGCGCATACTGCCTGATGGTCAGAGACATTTTCCACAGTGTGGTGCAAAGTGATCCACCTCTGAATATACTCTCTGAGAGTCTCATTGGTTTTCTACACGCAGACTTGCAACTCTGTCAATCCCGCTGGTCGCTTGCAAGTCCCTTCAAACGTTCTGACGAACACTCGGGACAGATCTTCCCAAGTGTAAATGCTGCTAGGAGGTAGTTGAGTCAACCATGCCCTGACAGAACCTTCCAACATGAGGGGCAAATGCTTCATGGCCACCTCGTCGTTCCCACCACCGATCTGAACTGCCACTCGGTAGTCTTCAAGCCAAGTTTCAGGCTTAGACTCACCAGTGAACTTGCTGACTCCTGTTGCCAACCTGAAATTGGGGGGATAACAGCGGCTCTGATAGCTCTGCTGAAACATTCAGGACCAGAAACATGTACTCGACTGCTCGTGGGTACATCTCTGTCGAGTGCGCCTCGATGGGCTCTGTTCGGGTCGACCAGCCCTTGCACGATAATGGATCGCGCGTCGAAGCCTGGCTCTCTGGGGTCAACTGGAACCCTACGCCCTGTACTGTACTGACGCCTATCATCTGGCTGCCGAGGAGCGTAAGACCCACCCCTCGGAGGGGAATAGGGCACTCGACGCCTATCATCTCGGTCGAGTCTGTCGCCATATTGATCTCGCCTATTCTCACGCCCTTCGCGCCGTGGAGGCGATCTGGGGCTGTGAGCCGACTGAACCGTATTCACAGTGACAGATCGACTGTGAATTCTGTTGCGCGACTGAGACACGGCTGAATTCTGATCTCCTGCTGCCCGGAGCAAATCCCTGATCTGCAGCAAACCTCTGCCAGCTTCCGACTGCGAAGGCCGAATGGACTCTGCTATACGGGTCGCAGCTGCTAAATTCTGAATTGGGGTTCGATATACCTGAGTCGGCGGGAAGAGTTGACGTCGACTGGTGTCGGGAACTCGTTGCCGCGCGCGCTCGTCGAGTGCTCGCTGAAGGTTCTCCAGTCGAGTGCGCTCGGCCAAATTGGCCAGACGCGCCTCCTCCAAGGCACGAGCCTCGGGGGTTTCTCCTGCGATGGGAATACGCAGGGGATCCTCGTTCCTGCGGCGAAGCTCTTCTCTTTGCAGAGAGTCGAGTGGCTCGGGCTGGTACTCTTCGTAGTTTCGCGCAGGGTCACCGCGGTCACCTGCTCCACCACCACGGGCGAAGCCAGGAGGGCTGTGGGGCCCGTCGACCATCAAGACTTCCGCCGCTGGATCGCTGCTTCCGCACTCGGAAGCAGTCTCTCCGGAGCCAGTCGACTGATCGAACAAGCCGTAGAGAGATTCGTTGGGCTCGATTTCCGCAACTTGTGTAGTGGCCGATTGGCGAGCCACCGCGTGACTCACCCATCGCTGAAGCCTCGACCGGCCTGAGCGCTTGCGCTGGCGGGAGACCGGGAGGGCGGACGATGGAGGTGCCGACCGATACTGGGTCGACGGTTGCCGCAGCAGAACGCCGCGGACACATGCGCGAAAATGCGTCGCACCGCGGACGGGGAGCGCATCTACGTCGAGTGGAGCCTCCTGGAGCCATGCGGAGTCGTCGGCGATGAAGGTGAGAGCGCCGAGACGGATCTCTTGACCCTCGACCAAAATTCCAGCAGACACCATGATGAAAGTACTCGAAAGAATCGCAACTTCTCCACAAAATCGCTAAAACACCTGCCCCACGGTGGGCGCCAACTGTCGTGGTTCTAAGCCTGACAGTAGAGTGGGGGTAGGTATGGAGAGGCAAGGTCCTAGCTATGGAGAGGTTGTAAGCACAAAGGATGTACGAGTTCAGGCCCTTCTCGGAAGAAGTAACAGCCCTACGTCTCGGAGCCCGGAGGCGGTCGAGTGGATTATGAATGTATGGATTACAAGATGCCGAACCCCTCTGCCTGTGGAGGGGGGGTGGCTTATATAGAGTGCGCCAGGACCCCAGCCAGCCCACGTAGGAGAGGGTTTAAGGTGAGTTAAGTCTGGGGCGTTACTGGTAACGCCCCACATAAAGTGCCTTTACTATCATAAAGTCTACTTGATTACAGGCCGCTGCGGTGCAGAGTGCCTCTTGACCTCCTGGTGGTCGAGTGAGTCTTCGTGGTCGAGTCCTTCAGGCCAGTCGAGTGAATCTTCGTTGGTCGACTGGAAGGCGACCTCTTCTAAGGATGTCCTAGGGTAAGTTACTTGGAACAGGTCCATGACCCTACCCTAGGTACATAACCCCATCAATGGTCTCTTTCCGGTGGAGTCCGGGAAGTGAACACGATGTTGGAGTTATGCTTGACGTAGGTTGTTTTAGGATCACTTCTTGATCATACTTTTATCGACCGTGCTTTGCTTTCTCTTCTCGCTCTCATTTGCGTATGTTAGCCACCATATATGCTAGTCGCTTGCTGCAGCTCCACCTCATACCTTTACCTTACCCATAAGCTTAAATAGTCTTGATCACGAGGGTGCGAGACTGCCGAGTCCCTGTGGCTCACAGATACTTCCAAAACCAGCTTGCAGGTGCCGTTGAGTCCGTGCAGATGACGCGACCCAGCTCAGGAGGAACTCGTTGAAGATCTTGCCCCTTTGTGTTGTTTCGCTCTAGTTGATCAGTAGTGGAGCCCAGTTGGGGTCGATTGGGGACCTTTGTTGCATTTGGGGTTCTTCTTTTATTTTGGTTCCGTGGTCGGACCTTGAGTGTATTTGAATGATGTAATGCTTTATTCATGTAATTGTGTGAAGTGGCGATTGTAAGCCAACTATGTATCTTTCCCTTATGTATTACATGGGTTGTGTGAAGATTACCTCACTTGCGACATTGCTTTCAATGCGGTTATGCCTCTAAGTCGTGCTTTGACACGTGGGAGATATAGCCGCATCGAGGGCGTTTCAAGTATATGTGCCTTGCTGCCCCTACTGTCAATGGGAAAGGACACCACAAGATTAAACCCAAAGCTAAGCACTTCTCACATTGCAAGAAAGATCAATCTAGTAGGCCAAACCAAACTGATAATTCGAAGAGACTTGCAAAGATAACTAATCATACATAAAATAATTCAGAGAAGATTCAAATATTGTTCATAGATAGACTTGATCATAAACCCACAATTCATTGGTCTCAACAAACACACCCCAAAAAGAAGATTACATCGAATAGATCTCCACAAGAGAGGGGGAGAACATTGTATTGAGATCCAAAAAGAGAGAAGAAGCCATCTAGCTACTAACTATGGACCCGTTGGTCTGAAGTAAACTACTCACACTTCATCGGATGGGCTATGGTGTTGATGTAGAAGCCCTCCGTGATCGATGCCCCCTCCGGCGGAGCTCCGGAACAGGCCCCAAGATGGGATCTCGTGGATACAGAAAGTTGCGGCGGTGGAATTAGGTTTTTGGCTCCGTATCTAATTGTTTGGGGGTACGTAGGTATATATAGGAGGAAGGAGTACGTCGGTGGAGCAACAGGGTCCCCACGAGGGTGGAGGGCGCGCCTGGGGGGGGTAGGTGCACGCCCTACCTCGTGGCCTCCTCTTTTGTGTCTTGACGTAGGGTCCAAGTCTCCCGGGTCTTGTTCGTTGAGAAAATCACGTTGCCGAAGGTTTCATTCTGTTTGGACTCCGTTTGATATTCCTTTTCTTCGAAACCCTAAAACAGGAAAAAACAACAATTCTGGGCTGGGCCTCCAGTTAATAGGTTAGTCCCAAAAATAATATAAAAGTGGAAAATAAAGCCCAATAATGTCCAAAACAGCAGATAATATAGCATGTAGCAATCAAAAATTATAGATACGTTGGAGACGTATCAGTGGACATAGGTTTTTGTATTATGAAAATATAAAAACAACAAGGTAACTAATGATAAAAGTGAGCATAAATGGTATTGCAATGCTAGGAAACAAGGCCTAAGGTTCATACTTTCACTAGTGCAAATTCTCTCAACAATAATAACATAATTGGATTATATAACTATCCCTCAACATGCAACAAAGAGTCACTCCAAAGTCACTAATAGCAAAGAACAAATGAAGATATTATTGTAGGGTGCGAAACCACCTCAAAGTTATCCTTTCTGATCGATCTATTCAAGAGTCCGTAGTAAAATAACACGAAGCTATTCTTTCTGTTCAATCTATCCTAGAGTTCATACTAGAATAACACCTTAAGACGCAAATCAACCAAAACCCTAATGTGACCTAGATACTCCAATGTCACCTCAAGTATCCGTGGGTATGATTAGACGATATGCATCACACAATCTCAGATTCATCTATTCAACCAAAACAAAGAACTTCAAAGAGTGCCCCAAAGTTTCTACCGGGGAGTCAAGATGAAAACGTGTGCCAACCCCTATGCATAGGTTCACGAGGTCACGGAACTCGCAAGTTGATCACCAAAACATACATCAAGTGGATCATGTGATATCCCATTGTCACCATAGATAAGCACGTACAAGACATACATCAACTGTTCTCAAATATTTAAAGACTCAATCCGATAAGATAACTTCAAAGGGAAACTCAATCCATTACAAGAGAGTAGAGAGGGAGAAACATCGTAAGATCCAACTATAATAGCAAAGCTCGCGATACATCAAGATCGTGCGAAGCAAGAACATGAGAGAGAGAGAGAGAGAGATCAAACACATAGCTACTGGTACATACCCTCAGCCCCGAGGGTGAACTACTCCCTCCTTGTCATGGAGAGCGCCGGGATGATGAAGATGGCCACCGGAGAGGGCTTCCCCCTCTAGCAGGGTGTCGGAATGGGTCTAGATTGGTTTTCGGTGGCTATAGAGGGTTGCGGCGACGGAACTCCCGATCTAGGTTTCTTTCTGGAAGTTTGGGTATATATAAGAGGTGTTGGAGTCGGGAACAAGTCAGGGGGTCCCTAAGGCGGCCATGAGGTAGGGGGCGCGCCCAGGGGGGTAGGGCGCGCCACCACCCTCGTGGTGGCCTCGGGACTCTTCTGGCCCATCTCCGGTACTCCATGGGCTTCTTCTGGTCCAAAAATGATCTCCGTGAAATTTTAGGTCAATTGGACTCCGTTTGGTTTTCCTTTTCTGCGATACTCGAAAACAAGGAAAAAATAGAAACTGGCACTGGGTTCTAGGTTAATAGGTTAGTCCCAATAATCATATAAAATACCATATAAATGCATATAAAACATCCAATGTTGATAATATAATAGCATGGAACAATAAAAAATTATAGATACGTTGGAGAGGTATCAAGCATCCCCAAGCTTAATTCCTGCTCGTCCTCGAGGAGGTAGATGATAAAAACAAAAAAAATTATGTGGAATGCTACCTAACATATTTATCAATATAATCTTCTTTATTGTGGCAAGAATATTTAGATCCATAAGATTCAAGACAAAAGTTTAATATTGACATAAAAACAATAATACTTCAAGCATACTAACCAAGCAATTATGTCTTCTCAAAATAACATAGCCAAAGAAAGCTCATCCCTACAAAATCATATAGTTTGGCTATGCTTCATCTTCGTCACACAAAAATGCTCTCATCATGCACAACCCCGATGACAAGCCAAGCAATTGTTTCATACTTTAGTAATCTCAAACTTTTTTCAACTTTCACGCAATACATGAGCATGAGCCATGGACATAGCACTATGGGTGGAATAGAATATAATGGTGGAGGTTGTGTGGATAAGACAAAAAAGGAGAAAGTCTCACATTGACGCAGCTAATTGACGGGCTATGGAGATTCCCATCAATTGATGTCAATGCGAGGAGTAGGGATTGCCATGCAACGGATGCACTAGAGCTATAAATGTATGAAAGCTCATTAAAAGAAACTAAGTGGGTGTGCATCCAACTTGCTTGCTCACGAAGACCTAGGTCATTTGAGGAAGCCCATTGTTGGAATATACAAGCCAAGTTCTATAATGAAAAATTCCCACTAGTATATGAAAGTGACAAAATAAGAGACTCTCTATCATAAAGATCATGGTACTACTTTGAAGCACAAGTGTGGAAAAAGGATAGTAGCATTGTCCCTTCTTTTCTTTTTTTGGGGCCTTACTTTTTTTTATTTGGCCTTTTTTGGCCTTTCCTTTTTTGGCCTTTCTCTTTTTTGGGACAATGCTCTATTGATGATGATCATCACACTTCTATTTATTTACAGCTCAATGATTACAACTCGATACTAGAACAAAATATAACTCTATATGAGTGCCTCCGGCGGTGTACCGGGATGGGCAATGAAACAAGAGTGACATGTATGAAATTATGCATGGTGGCTTTGCCACAAATACGATGTGAACTACATGATCATGCAAGGCAATATGACAATGATGAAGCGTGTCATAATAAAAGGAATGGTGGAAAGTTGCATGGCAATATATCTTGGAATGGCTATGGAAATGCCATAATAGGTAGGTATGGTGGCTGTTTTGAGGAAGATATAAGGAGGTTTATGTGTGATAGAGCGTATCATATCACGGGGTTTGGATGCACCGACGAAGTTTGCACTGACTCTCGAGGTGAGAAAGAGAAATGCACGGTACCGAAGAGGCTAGCAATGATGGAAAGGTGAGGGTGCGTATAATCCATCGACTCAACATTAGTCATAAAGAACTCACATACTTATTGCAAAAATCTACAAGTCATCAAAAACCAAGCATTATGTGCATGCTCCTAGGGGGATAGATTGGTAGGAAAAGACCATCGCTCATCCTTGACCGCCACTCATAAGGTAGACAATCAAAGAAACACCTCATGCGTCAAATTTGTCACACAACGGTTACCATACGTGCATGCTACGGGACTTGCAATCTTCAACACAAGTATTTCTCAAATTCACAACTACTTAACTAGCATGACTCTGATATAACCATCTTCATATCTCAAAACAATCATCAAGTATCAAACTTCTCATAGTATTCAATGCACTATATATGAAAGTTTATATTATACCCATCTTGGATGCCCATCATATTAGGACTAGTTTCATAACCAAAGCAAATTACCATGTTGTTTAGGACTCTCAAAATAATATAAGTGAAGCATGAGAGGAGGTCTATCGTTCCGGTGCCATAAAAATCAACAACTTTGAAGGCACGAATCCGAGGGTGGTGAACGTCCAAAGAATCAAACATTATATCTCAGGTAATCCCATAAAAGTTGAAACTAATGTTAGTGAAACCGTAACCCCAGAGGAATACAAAAGGGACAGTTTCCAGAATGTTTCAGACTCCGAAAGGGAATAGGTACATGGTACGATAAGTAAACCGACTCCAAAAATGTTCTAATGGCAATTTTTCTCCGTTTTGGAATATTTAAGAAAATAGGAAAATAAGAAGCAGACCGGAAAGGACACGAGGCTTCCACGAGGGTGGAGGGCGCGCCCCTGCCTCATGGGAACCTCGTGTGCTCTCCGAACTCCGTTTTCTTGCACGATACTTCTTTTGGTTGGTAAAAATTCACTATATAATCTCCTGAAGGTTTTGACCATCGTATCACACAAATATCTCTTGTCTTTGTTTCGAGCTGTTTTTCTGACAGATCTAGGTCGCCATGTCATCTTCAAGTGCCCCCAAGGACAAGTTCTTCGAGAAGGTCATCAACCCCTACCTCACGGAGGTGCTACAACACCCTCAAACCATTGAGATGCGTGAGGGGTTGTTGCACATCCGCGATGTTGAGGGACCAAGGAGGACCGGAAGCACGGAGACAAGGCTCAAGACATTGGAGCAAAAAGTTTTCAACTGTCAGGAGATGGTGGAGCATGGACTCGACTCCAATCACATAATGATCATGGAGTTCACCAACAACCACAAGCTAGACACCAAGGACATTGGGGAGGCCATCTTCAAGCTTCATGAGAAAATCGAGCACCTCCAAGCCCAGATCTATGACCTGCAAAATCAAAATTGTGAGTATGAATATAGATTCAAGAGGATGAGTTTGGCTGCAGATTTGAGGATTCCGGAGACTCGATCATCCTTCTATGATGGTGATCCTATGCCTTGGAAGAGGGACGACAAGCCTACATCATCAACAACTACATCTCCTTCACCCGCAAAAGAGATATAATCACATGGGTATGGGCACTCCCCTTGGCAACTGCCAAGCTTGGGGGAGTGCCCCAGTATCATATCACCATCACTTTTATCTTTACCGTTTTTCTTAGTTCGATCCTTTTGATAATATCTTAATCTAGTAGAATAAAGTTTTAGTATGATCTAGTTGTGAGTTTTGCTTTATGATCTTCTTGTGTAATCGAGTCCGTGAGCTATATATAATAAAAATTAGTGTTGAGTCAAGGGCTTGATTATTTTGCTATGATCTTGAGGGAATAAAATAAAAGAGAAGAAATAAAAAGAATTAAAGAGATCATATGGATCTTATGGAGAGTAATGAGCTCACATATAGAGAGTATGATGAATAAAAGTTGTTGAGAGTTGACAAACATAGTTTTGGTCATCGTTGCAATTAATAGGAAGTAATGAAGAAAGAGAGGTTCACATATAAATATAATATCTTGGACATCTTTTATAATTGTGAGCACTCATTAAAGTATGATATGCTAAAGAGTTGACATTGGACAAGGAAGACAACGTAATGGGTTATGTTTTCTTACACCTGAGATAAGTTATATTGTCATGGATCATCCAACATGTTGAGCTTGCCTTTCCCTCTCTTGCTAGACAATTTCTTTGCACCAAGTAGAGATACTACTTGTGCTTCCAAATATCCCTAAACCTGTTTTTGCCATGAGAGTCCACCATATCTACCTATGGATTGAGTAAGATCCATCAAGTAAGTTATCATCGGTGCAAGCAATAAAAATTGCTCTCTAAATATGTATGACTTATTAGTGTGGAGAAAATAAGCTTTATACGATCTTGTGATGTGGAAGAAATAAAAGCGACAGACTACATAATAAAGGTCCACATCACAAGTGGCAATATAAAGTGACGTTCTTTTGCATTAAGATTTCGTGCATCCAACCACAAAAGTGCATGACAACCTCTGCTTCCCTCTGCAAAGGGCCTATCTTTTATTCTTGTCTTACACTTCATGCAAAGAGTCATGGTGATATCCACCTTTCCTTTTTACATTTTATTCTTTGGCAAGCACATTGTGTTAGAAAGATCCTGATATATATAGCTAATTGGATGTGAGTTTTCATGAACTATTATTGTTGACATTACCTTTGAGTAAAATGTTGGGAGGCAAAACTATAGGCCCCTATCTTTCTCTGTGTCCGGTTAAAACTTCATAACCATAAATATCGCGTGAGTGTCAACAATTGTGAAAGACCAAAAGATGGTTGAGTATGTGGACTTGCTGAAAAGCTCTTATATTGACTATTTCCTATGTTATGATAAATTGCAATTGCCTCAATGACTGAGATTAGAGTTTGTTGGTTCTCAATGAAGTTTATGATTCATACTTGAAATTGTGATTGAATTGTTACTTTAGCATAAGAGATCATATGACAATATATATATATATATATATATATATATTGCTGCTCTAAGAATGATCATGATGCCCTCATGTCCGTATTTTATTTTTATCGACACCTCTATCTCCAAACATGTGGACATATTTTTCGATTTCGGCTTTCGCTTGAGGACAAGCGAGGTATAAGCTTGGGGGAGTTGATACGTCCATTTTGCATCATGCTTTATATCGATATTTATTGCATTATGGGTTGTTATTACACATTATGTCACAATACTTATGCCTATTGTCTCTTATTTTACAAGGTTTACATGAAGAGGGAGAATGCCGGTAGCTGGGATTCTAGGCTGGAAAAGGAGCAAATGTTAGAGACCTATTTCGCACAGCTCCAAAAGTCCTGAAACTTCACGGAAGTTATTTCCAGAATATATAAAAAATATTGAGTGAAGAAAGTTCTAGAGGGGGGCCACACCCTGGCCACGAGGGTGGGGGGCGCCCCCCTGCCTCGTGGGCCCACTGGTGGCCCTCCGATGCCCATCTTTTGCTATATGAGGTCTTTCGTCCGAGAATAAATAATAAGCAAGATTTGGGGAAGAAACTCCACCGCCACAAGGCGGAATCTTGGCGGAACCAATCTAGGGCTCTGGCAGAGCTGTTCTGCCGGGGAAACTTCCCTCCGGGAGGGGGAAATCATCACCATCATCATCACCAACGATCCTCTCATCGAGAGGGGGTCAATCTCCATCAACATCTTCACCAGCACCATCTCATCTCAAACCCTAGTTCATCTCTTGTATCCAAACCTCAGATTGGTACCTGTGGGTTGCTAGTAGTGTTGATTACTCCTTGTAGTTGATGCTAGTTGGTTTACTTGGTGGAAGATCATATGTTTAGATCCATTATGCATATTAATACCCCTCTGATTATGAACATGAATATGCTTTGTGAGTAGTTACGTTTGTTCCTGAGGACATGGGAGAAGTCTTGCTATAAGTAGTCATGTGAATTTGGTATTCGTTCGATATTTTGATGAGATGTATGTTGTCATCCCTCTAGTGGTGCTATGTGAACATCGACTACATGACACTTCACCATTTTTTGGGCCTAGAGGGAAGCATTGGGAAGTAATAATTAGATGATGGGTTGCTAGAGTGACAGAAGCTTAAACCCTAGTTTATGCGTTGCTTCGTAAGGGGCTGATTTGGATCCATATGTTTCATGCTATGGTTAGTTTTACCTTAATACTTCTGTTGTAGTTGCGGATGCTTGCAATGGGGGTTAATCATAAGGGGATGCTTGTCCAAGTAAGGACAGTACCCAAGCACCGGTCCACCCACATATCAAATTATCAAAGTACCGAACGCGAATCATATGAACGTGATGAAAACTAGCTTGACAATAATTCCCATGTGTCCTTGGGAGCGCTTTCCTTCATATAAGAGTTTGTCCAGGCTTGTCCTTTGCTAGAAAAAGGATTGGGCCATCTTGCTGCACCTTATTTACTTTTATTACTTGCTACTCGTTACAAATTACCTTATCACAAAACTATCTATTACCGATAATTTCAGTGCTTGCAGAGAATACCTTACTGAAAACTGCTTATCATTTCCTTTTGCTCCTCGTTGGGTTTGACACTCTTACTTATCGAAAAGCTACGATAGATACCCTACACTTGAGGGTCATCAAGACTCTTTTCTGGCGCCGTTGCCGGGGAGTGAAGCGCCTTTGGTAGGTGGAATTTGGTAAGGAGAATTTTATATAGTGTGCTGAAATTTACTGTCACTTGTTACTATGGAACATAATCCTTTGAGGGGCTTGTTCGGGGTATCTTCACCCCGACCAGTAGAGCAAAGAGTTGCTCCTAAACCTACTGAACCTACTGAAAATGTTTACTTTGAAATTCCTTCAGGTATGATAGAGAAACTGCTAGCTAATCCTTTTGCAGGAGATGGAACATTGCATCCCGATTTGCACTTAATCTATGTGGATGAAGTTTGTGGATTATTTAAGTTTGGAGGTATGCCCGATGATGTTATCAAGAAGAAGGTATTCCCTTTACCTTTGAAGGGAGAGGCATTGGCATGGTATAGGCTATGTGATGATATGGGATCATGGGACTACAAGCGATTGAAATTGGAATTTCATCAGAAATTTTATCCTATGCATACCAAGTTCAATCTCGTTACCAGCAAGTCTCTTTACTCGTTCCGTAATGCATCATCCCGCAACTAACTCATTAGTCACAATGCTTGCAAGGCTTATAGTGATGTGCATTACCGAGAGGGCCCAGAGATACCTCTCCGACAATCGGAGTGACAAATCCTAATCTCGATCTATGCCAACTCAACTAGCACCACCGGAGACACCTGTAGAGCACCTTTATAATCACCCAATTACGTTGTGACGTTTGGTAGCACACAAAGTGTTCCTCTGGTACTCGGGAGTTGCATAATCTCATAGTCATAGGAACATGTATAAGTCATGAAGAAAGCAATATCAACAAACTAAACTATCATCATGCTAAGCTAACGAATGGGTCAAGTCAATCACATCATTCTCTAATGATGTGATCCCGTTAATCAAATGAAAATTCATGTCTATGGTTAGGAAACATAACCATCATTGATTCAACGAGCTAGTCAAGTAGAGGCAAACTAGTGACACTCTGTTCGTCTATGTATTCACACATGTATTAAGTTTCCGGTTAATACAATTCTAGCATGAATAATAAACATTTATCATCATATAAGGAAATGTAAATAAAAACTTGATTATTGCCTCTAGGGCATATTTCCTTCAGCTTTCGCTTACGGGCTACGAGGGTACGTGGACAACACTCTTCCCCTCTCGTTGCTATGCATCACTGATACGTCTCCAACGTATCTATAATTTTTTATTGTTCCATGCTATTATATTATCAACCTTGGATGTTTTATATGCATTTATATGCTATTTTATATGATTTTTGGGACTAACCTATTAACCCAGAGCCCAGTGCCAGTTTTTGTTTTTTTTTGCCTATTTTAGGGTTTCGAAGAAAAGGAAAATCAAATGGAGTCCAATTGACCTGAAACTTCACGGAACTTATTTTTGGAAGGAAAGCAACCCGGGAGACTTGGAGTCCACGTCAAGGGAGCTTCGAGGAAGCCATGAGGTAGGGGGTGCGCCCACCCCCTGGGCGCGCCCTCCACCCTCGTGGGCCCCTCATGGCCCCCCTGACGTACTTCTTCCGCCTATATATCTCCATATACCCTAAAACTACCGGGGAGCACAATAGATCGGGAGTTCCGCCGCCAGAAGCCTCCGTAGCCACCGAAAACCAATCTAGACCCTTTCCAGCACCCTGCTGGAGGGGGCAATCCCTCTCCGGTGGCCATCTTCATCATCCCGGTGCTCTCCATGACGAGGAGGGAGTAGTTCTCCCTCGGGGCTGAGGGTATGTACCAGTAGCTATGTGTTTGATCTCTCTCTCTCTCTCTCTCTCTCGTGTTCTTGAGGTGGCATGATCTTGATGTATCACGAGCTTTTCTATTATAGTTGGATCTTATGATGTCTCTCCCCCTCTACTCTCTTGTAATGGATTGAGTTTTACCCTTGAAGTTATCTTATCGGATTGAGTCTTTAAAGATTTGAGAACACTTGATGTATGTCTTGCCGTGCGTATCTGTGGTGACAATGGAATATCACGTGATTCACTTGATGTATGTTTTGGTGATCAACTTGCGGGTTCTGCCCATGAACCTATGCATAGGGTTGGCACATGTTTTCGTCGTGATTCTTCGGTAGAAACTTTGGGGCACTCTTTGAGGTCCTTTGTGTTGGTTGAAGAGATGAATCTGAGATTGTGTGATGCATATCATATAATCATAGCCACGGATACTTGAGGTGACATTGGAGTATCTAGGTGACATTAGGGTTTTGGTTGATTTGTGTCTTAAGGTGTTATTCTAGTATAAACTCTAGGGCTATTTGTGACACTTATAGGAATAGCCCAACGGATTGATTGGAAAGAATAACTTTGAGGTGGTTTCGTACCCTACCATAATCTCTTCGTTTGTTCTCCGCTATTAGTGACTTTGGAGTGACTCTTTGTTGCATGTTGAGGGATAGTTATGTGATCCAATTATGTTATTATTGTTGAGAGAACTTGCACTAGTGAAAGTATGAACCCTAGGCCTTGTTTCAACGCATTGCAATACCATTTACGTTCACTTTTATCATTAGTTACCTTGCTGTTTTTATATTTTCAGATTACAAAAACCTTTATCTACCATCCATATACCACTTGTATCACCATCTCTTCGCCGAACTAGTGCACCTATACAATTTACCATTGTATTGGGTGTGTTGGGGACACAAGAGACTCTTTGTTATTTGGTTGCAGGGTTGCTTGAGAGAGACCATCTTCATGCTACGCCTCCCACAGATTGATAAACCTTAGGTCATCCACTTGACGGAAATTTGCTACTGTCCTACAAACCTCTACACTTGGAGGCCCAACAACGTCTACAATAAGAAGGTTGTGTAGTAGACATCAAGCTCTTTTCTGGCGCCGTTGCTGGGGAGGTTAGTGCCTGAAGGTATATCTTTAGATCTTGCAATCGAGTCTTTTAGTTTCTTGTTTTATCACTAGTTTAGTTTATAAAAGAAAATTACAAAAAAATGGAATTAAGGTTACCTCATATGCTTCATCTTTTTAATAGCTATCATGAAAATAAGGATTCCGATAAATGTGCTCAAGTGCTAGAAGAAGAATGCATTAGAATGTTTGGCACTAAATATTTGAATGATGAGCATGATTGTAATGTTGTTAGTATGAATTCCTTGAATATCCATGATTCTAATGATATGCAAAGCCACAAGCTTGGGGAAGCTATGTTTGATGAAGATGATATTTTTTGTCCCCCAAGTTTTGATGAGCAAATTTATTATGATGAAAGCATGCCTCCTATCTATGATGATTATTATGATGACACATATGCTTTAAAGAATAATGATGAAACTTGTCATCTTGATTTCAATTTTCAATCCCATGATAGTTACTTTGTTGAGTTTGCTCCCACTATTATTCATGAGAAGAATTTTGCTTGTGTGGAGAGTAATAAAATTTCTATGCTTGAAGATCATGAAAAGAATGCTTTAGGTGTTGGTTATATTGTTGAATTCATTCATGATGCTACTGAAAATTATTATGAGGGAGGAATATATGCTTGTAGGAATTGCAATAATATCAAGTTTCCTCTCTATGTGCTTAAAGTTTTGAAGTTATGCTTGTTTTGCCCTCCTATGCTAGTTGATTATTGTTCCCACAAGTTGTTTGCTCACAAAATCCCTATGCATAGGAAGTGGGTTAGACTTAAATGTGCTAGTTATATTCTTCATGATGCTCTCTTTATGTTACAATTCTTATCCTTTATGTGAGCATCGCTGAAATCATTATGCCTAGCTAGGGGCTTTAAACGTTAGCGCTTGTTGGGAGGCAACCCAATTTTATTCTTGTTCCTTTCCTTTTGCTCCTGTTTACACTACAAAAAAATACACTTCCGGGATGATACGGGTTTGTCACAGTAGGTCGCATTTTCTGTCATGCATGTACATCCATGACGATTTTATGACAGAATCAAGATAGTCATACATGTGCTGTCGTAGAAGTGTTCCATGACATTACCAAAATTATCATCATGAAAGTGTCCACTTCCTGACGATAAATCGCGCGTCACAGAAGTGCTTTCGTCAAGGGTGACCGACACGTGGCATCCACCGTAACGGAACGCCGTTAAGCTATCGGGTCGGGTTTTGGATCCGATAACCCGTTAACAGCCCCGACCAATGGGGATTTTCCACGTGTAAAATCATCATTGGCTGGAGGAAACACGTGTTGGCTCATCGTTGGGACAGATGTCATCCACTCATTGGACAGAAGGCGCCTATGATACGTCGACACGTGGCACGACCTAAGAGAGGCCCATTCCTGTGAAAAGGCCGGCCCTTTTGACTTGGTCAAAAGGTGGTGGCCCGGCCCATGTAAAGCCTGTTAACGGCATGTTCGCATATAGCCCATTTACAGCCCGCTAACCCAAGGCCCGTTACGCCCTATCTGAATTAGGCCCAGTAGCGTCATCTCGGCCACCCAATATGATTCCAGCCCGTTTTCACTTCTGGCCCATGTATGGCCCATGACATCTTTTGGCCCACATGAGGCCCTATGTAACTCTTGGCCTATTAACGGCCCGTGGTGAAACTGGCCCACAATGAACAGTGTATCACTTTACACCCATTAACGACCCATGGTGAAATTGGCCCGTAATGAACAGTGTATCACTTTATACCCATTAATGGCTCGTTATTCTGTTGTGCCGTTTCCAGCCCATGTTATCTTTCGGCCTTCTTAGAGCCCGTTTATTCTTGGGCTCATTTCCAACATTCGTTTACTTACGGCCCGTTACTGTCATTTTCTGCTTATGGGCCAAATTCAGCCCGTGGTCACAGTCGGCCCGTTTGTGGTCCGTTAATACGTTGGGCCGTTTTCATAGCGTCATCAAATACAGCCTATTAACGATGGCCCATTATGGTCGGCCCATGAACGGACGATTCCAACTCTAGCCCGTTTACGGCCATAATGCGGTCTATTTGGCCCATGTTTCGCCAATCGATCATACAGCCCGATAAGGCTCATTGATGATACGGCCCGCAGAAGGCGCATTGTTTCTACGGCCCGTAGAAGGCCCGTTGTTTCTACGGCCCGTAGAAGGCCCACTGTTTCTACGGCCGGTAGGAGGCCTAGTGTCACTACAGTAAATATTAGCCCATGGTTATTGTGGCCTAGTTTTAAAAAATAGGTTATTGCAGCCACTAGCTAACCGTAGAAAAAGAACTGCAATGACTACAAGCAAACAAATAAACAAGACAACAAGAAAATAAATAAGCAAGCAACTAACGCTAGGCTATCACGGCTATTACACATATTACATCCACTGGGCATCGAAGTTCGCCACCAGTGCAAATATAGGGAACAAAGCAGCATATCATATACACTGGTTGTCAAAGTTGGCGACCAATGCAAATAAACGTCGCAGCAAAACAAATCCAGAACTGAAACCACTTCAGAAGATCTCAAGAAACAATATCCTGGGTACCCATAATGCTAGCAAGATGCTTAGCAAGCTTATTAACTTTCTCTTGTTTGGCGCTTAAATCCTCTAGTGCTTGCTGTTGCACCAGAAAATATGCATATGAATTCTGCAGGGACTTCCTCAGTCCTTCAGCTTCCTGTCGCAGCACATCTGATCGATGTCTTTCAACTTGAAGTTGAGACTCAAGAAGACGAACTGATTCAGGCAGCAAGTTCGAAGAGCTTGTGCCAGTAGTAGTGGCCAGTAACTCAAACACTACATCAAGACAGGACTTTTGGGTTCCCTCACTGTCGTCAAGATAGTTTTTATCAGCTTTCTTGGAGACCAACAGGGATGT
Organism: Triticum aestivum; assembly: GCF_018294505.1. NCBI lineage: Eukaryota > Viridiplantae > Streptophyta > Magnoliopsida > Poales > Poaceae > Triticum > Triticum aestivum. The sequence continues at coordinate 466,627,214 of NC_057803.1, read as the reverse complement.
CTCACTATCTTGAACCTTATCTGCATTACTTCCTTTACCATTGGATAACGCGGTACTGTTCTCCAATATTTTGTCCGAATTCTAAAAGAGAAACAAGCAGACACATCACATGTTTACCATGTTGTATATGAAACTCATTTTGGTAAATGAGTTCAGTAGTAAAGTGGACAGGATAACAACATGAAACAAACATATATCTATGTACCATGGTCACTTTATGGTCTATATCATTCTAGTTTTTGTTGCCAAATCAAGATAGAGACACAATTCAAATAATATTTGTTCAAGACAAAGCAGAATAGACAAAATATAAGTGTGGGTAACTATAGAGCAATAACAACACTTGTAATGTGCATGACATGAGAACATAACTGTTTATTCAATTGAAACTGAAATCAACATAGAGCAGGTTACAACAGCAAACTAGTTAAAGAAACAGGTTTAAAACATACCTGTTGCGCCATTGGAGTTTCAATTCCATCCTTCAAATTTCAAAATAGTTGGTATGAGTAAATACAGTAATTCAAGAGCAAAGGAGTATGAACCATAGCTACAGAACCTGACCTGAGAACAAATCTTCTTCTCCTTTAAGCGTTGAGTTGGGATTCAGAGTGGTGGTCCTCGTGCTTTGGGCACTGCAGTTCCCTTACTAACTGCTCGTGTTTGGGTGCTCTATGGTGGAGACGGTGCTGTGTCAACTGGAACTGGGTTACTATCTGCCAGGGTTGGGGTTAGAAGGGGTGTAGCTGGTTCTCTATCCAACTGGGTAGGGGTACAATCTGCGAGAGTCTGGGTTATGTGTGGTGGATTTGGTCCTTGGGCAAGTACAATCATGGTTCTATCTGCATCAACTGGTAGCACTATCTTTTCTGAAGACCGTGTTGTTACTCCCTTAGATACTGCCATCACGCTGTCCAATTCAAATGGCTGATGAATAAGAGAAGTAACTGAAAGTATAGACATTGTATGATAGACAGGTGCAATGGATAGTGGGGAATAAAAGAGGGCATGAAATAATTCATATTTATGTTGTCTAACCAAACAGGATAGCATGACACAATTTTACATATATGATGGCTAACTAAATAGGATAGCATGACACAATTTCACATTATGATGGCTAACTAAAAAAGATGGAAATACATAGTTCAAAATATGAGACTATGTAAACAGGATGACATGACATAACTATATAATGTGTTTATTAAATAGGTTGGCATGCCATAATTCACATACATTCACGGATAGAATGCCATAATTCAAAATATGATGACTGTAAACACTAAACAGGATGAGATGATATAACTATATGATGTCTTTATTAAATGGGTTGCCATGCCATAATTCAGATAGATGATGTGTATGTACTATGTAAACATGATGGCATGATATAATTCAAACATATGATTTATATAGTAAGCAACTAAGCAGATGGCAATCCATATATGATGTAAAAACTAAGCAATGCAAGACAACATGCATGACATGGGTAATATAACCCTGCCAAGTTTGAGCATAGACCTCAGGGGGGAAATAGGACTGGTCATCAGTCTCTGAATCCTCCTTTGAGGAGCTCACTATAACCAGCAAGATGTCTGCTTCAGCAGGTAGCATTGTCTGCTCTGAATACATTGTTTTCAATCCAGATACTTCCATCACCACTTCAAATGGCTGATGCACAGGAAGAGTAGTTGAATATACAAATGTTGTCGACAAGTGGAACACGTAAAACAAAAAAATGATAGCATGATATAATTCACGTACATGATGATTGGCTAAACAGCATGGCATTGAATAATTCACATATATAATGCCTTTGCAACAAGATAGCATTGTATAATTCACATATATAATGTCTTGCAACAAGATGGCAATGCATAATTCATATATATGGTAATTAGACACTGAACAGGTGGCATTCACACAAAGCATGTCTAAACTAATCAAATGACATAGCAATGCGAGACACCATACACACGATATGAGGAACATAACCCTGCCAAGTTAGAGCATACACCTCGGGGGGGGGGATAGGACTGGTCATCTGTCTCTGAATCCTCCTCTGAGGAGCTATCCATAACCAACGAGATATGCGCTTCGTCAGATAGCATAGTCTGCTCTGAAGACCTTGTTTTCACTCCAGAATTTGCCATCACCGTGTCAAATGGTTGATGCACACGAAGAGCAGTTGAATGTACTAACATTGTTGACAAATGTAATATGTAAGGAAAAAGGATGGACTGATATAATTTACATATAAGATGACTGGCTAAGCAGGATGGCATTGCAAAATTCACATATATGATGCCTGGCTAAACAAGATGGTGTTGCATAATTCACATAAACAATGAATAAACTAAACAGATGGCATTCACACAAAGGATGTTTAAACTAAGCAGATGACATATTTGATGTATAAAGTAAGCAATGCAAGACACCATATGCATGATATAACCAACATCAGCATGCCAAGTTAGAACGAAGACCTCAGGGGGTAAATAGGAGTTGTCTTCTCCTTCTGAATCCCCCTCAGAACAGATATCTTCCTCTCGATTACATTCTGAAATGTGTGGAGGGGGGTTGCCTTTGCACCTACCATGGAGCGACGTCTGCATGAAATTTTATTGCCACGCAAGGCTCGTCTCTTTTGCTCTACATGTTCAGTTCCATTGTTTACAATAACTGTCATGCATAGGAATAAAACATAGTGAGATTATGTAAGGAGTGCATGCAGAAATCCAGAGTGATGGTAGCAACCTGTGGATATACCCAAAACCAATAATAGCAGGCAGATAATGGCTTCAGTTAAAAAATACAGATAATGGCTTCTTTACTGTTTGTTTCCCACCCAACATGAAACTCATAGTAGACACCGGAGATTAACCCGATGGTAGATAGATACTATTGATAGCGGCCCCAATATGTACCCCACAACTATTTAAAAACTCAAGTTTGACCATTAGTTTGGAGCTGACTCAGAATTGGTGAACAGGATGATAAAGTAGCATGTAATATTAAGCGATGCATAACGTAAGCAGACACGAAAGAGTGCGACCTCTCTTGCGGACCCGTGTAGTCCTCGTGGTCATCTGCTCGGTTGATGATGGTAATGCAATTTTCATGGCTGCCAGCGGCGGGGAAGAATATCTGAGGTGGTGAAAGACAGTCTGGAGGCTGGATCCCTGCTGTGCTGGACCCTTCTGTCATTGGAGCAGCTGAGCTGGGGTGGACGACGGCGCAGCAGGAGTGGGACAAACCACGCAAGGTTTTCTTTGACAACTATCTGTAAGAGAAGTAATTCTGTAAGGGCTCGTTTGAATTGGAGGATTCCAACAATGCAGGGATAGGAAATAGACAGGAATAGGATAGGAATGCACATGTAAAACAGAGAATTTAAAAACACAGGATTTCTGCCAATCTGGGTGTTTGATTCACAACAATTGGAAGATCACAAGATGCAAAGAAGCATGGTGAGATTAAGTCAAACCACAAGAAAATGTACAGTTATAATGCTATTATGCTACTATCTCTTAGTCTTGTGCTTCATGAATAGGAACTTGAAAAGGAGGACAAGTGAAAATTAAGATTCCTACGTTTGTTCTTTCAAGGAGACACTAAAGGAACAAATCTGTGTGCTCAGTGGACAATATATATAACATGTAGAGTAAAAAAGAGATGCAACAAGTGTACAACCTGTTTGGCGAAGCCATGTCGATCTCAGCGTGATTGGGTTGGCCGGTGAGGATGCTCCGGCTGACTTTGCTGTCGGAGGAGGGGAAGAAGATCTTAGGCGTCTGGAGATGGAGCCCGAGGTACTGCTCCGCTGTGATGGAGGGTTTCATCGTTGGAGCAGCTCCGGTGAGTTGTACGACGCTGAGGCTGAAGCAGGACAAGAGAGACAACGAACAACGTTAACCTGAGTGGAATTCTAATAGCATCTCCAATACATGACGTAAAATACATAACCACAAAGTGCTAAATGTAAAATACACCAGCCGCTCATCTCTGAACTTAACCGTCGAAACTTAACTTAACTGTCGAAACTGAATTTTGCTGTCGAAACTGAATTCTGCTGTCGAAACTGAACACACTAGCAAGGTGAGGCTACACGTCGGTCGACTGACTTTTTCATCTCTGGTCAGTCGATTTTGCAGCCGTTGGATACGAAATCAAGGGCCCGCAGTTCATCTTCAACCTTCAATCCCCCTAAGCCGCCAGCCACCACCGGCCAAACAACAGCCCCCGCCACCCGCGGCCGGCGGTGCGCCGCCCTGCCCGCCCCGAAAACACTCCCCACCGCCAGTCCGCCGCCGCCCCGGCCATCCCTCTAGGCCCCCCCGTGCCGAGCTTTTTCTCCAGCGATCCCCATGCCACCGCCCGCCAACGCCCTGCCACCGCTGGCGACCACCTCCCCCATCCTGAACCCTAAGATAGATAGTGGGGTACCTCTCCGGCGAGCCCCCCTCCCCGCTGCGGCTGGTTCTTCCTTCACCCCGGCGAGCCCCCCACCCCTGAAAATCGACTGACCCAAAAGTCGATTCAGTCGACTGAAGTGCAGCTAAATCGGAGCAACATCGCAAGCAAGAGCAAGAGCGAGAGCAGCAGCGTGAGCAAGAGCAATAGCAAGAGCAGACCAGGCAGGGGACCGAGAACAAGAGTAGAGCAGCAGTGCGAGCGAGAGCAAGAGCAGAGCAGCAGTGTGAGCGAGAGCTAAAGCAGCAGCAGCTCCTACTGATGTGGACGTCGCAGCCGAGGGAGCGACGCCGTGGAGGAAGTAGCCGGCGCCGCCGTCGTGGATGGAGCCGCGCCGTGTCGGCTCAGGACCGAGCACCGACAACACCATGAGATCAAATCAAGAAGAAAATGCGGCGATTAGTGTACAACCTCTTTGGTGGCGCCGATTAGGCCGCAACTTCATCCGAGGAAACGGTGATGATGATGCTCTTCCGGTGGTGAAGGTGAAGACGGCTGTGTGGGAATGGAGGTGGCGCGAAAGGCGAGGGGAACATCGGGGCAGCTCCTTGGAGGTGGAGGATGGGGTGACTGAACCGGCGGTATGATGAGATCGACGACAGATCCTCGTCCGGTACGGTGGATGAGGGATGTCGAGGTGTTGCTGTGGACGACGTCATCGGGGAAGAGGCTCCGGCTGGGTGGTGGACGGAGCAGTGTGTGGGGTTTCGTCGCGGGTTTTCACGGCCTCGGTGTACGAATGGGTGGGTGGATGGGATGGCAGTGGGGAACCATGTCTTAGAGACGCGCTTGTCTGAAATGTGGGGTAAGTTACAAAAGTACCCCCACCGATTTGAGGCGGTTCTTTCGGTTCAGGGGTACCACGGGCATTTCGCGTGTTGGGATTTCACAGGAGGTGGGAGTTTTCGCGTGCGTTGTAATTTCGGAATAGCAAGGCGCGGGTTGAGATGGAGGGAGTTGTCAGAGCACAACAAGACAAAGATATATCTTAAATATTTCGGGCTAACAAGGCGCAGGTTGAAATTTCCGGACAAGCCTAACGTGTATTGTACCAAATCAATGCGCACTACAAATGTCATTCAAAACTTTGAATTCATGTTATGTTCAATTAAAATATTTTGCTACGTGTATAATGCATGCAACCTACTACTCAAATGAACGTTTTAGTGCATTCCAAACGTATATACTACCGCTTTAATATGAACTAAATTTGAATTCGTTTCTCTATTTGAATAAGATCTACAGTAATGATTGTTGTGAAGTCAAAGCATTTGAATTCATTTCTCCGTTTTAATAAGATGTACAATCATCATTATTGTCAAGTTAAGCCATCGTTTGTGTATTATCTTCACAGCACACCACATGATTAGTCTCGAGTTACATATGAACTATGTATACTATATGAACTCGAACTAGATTTTTTGAATCCACTTTATTTTGATTTCAAGTCACATTACATTTCTAGCTCTAGCTAGATCTTCATAATCTAAACCATGTCTCATATGTATAATGTGTTTATCACATTATGTATGGTGCCCCACCCCCTACGCCTACAAGTATCTAGATGTGAGTTGCAAACACCACACATTACCACAAATTCAAATAAAATGTGAGAATGTTCGATATATAGTATTGTTTAGATTGTTCGATATTTAGTTGTAAGCTGCAAACGCCACACATTATCACAAATTCAAATAAAATGTGAGATTGTTTGATGTATAGTATGGTTTAGATTGTTCGGCATTTAGCTGTGAGTTGCAAACGCCATGCATTATCACATTATGGTATAACATGTGCACAACACGTGTATCACCGCTATATTCGTGCATGCAATGTTTAAAACACTATGATCTCCTATTCAAATATATGAATCCGCTTTCATATCAAATTATGATCTTTGTTAGTCTCTTACACCCACACAATCCTCTAACCTTTGTAGCTACCACTAACTTTCTCTCATGCATGCACACGCCCTCCTCGCCCTCCCCTCCCTCGGCATTCTATACACCGGGCACATTCATTTTTTTCTTTAGGTCGTTCTCACAGAGTCTCCACAACTCCTTTCCGACACACACCAATCGATAAACCTCTCCAGCGATGCCTGCCTGCAACATACACACACACCTTCAATCTCCTCCTTTATGTGTCATTGCCTCGTGTCTCTCATAAGGTCAGACACACATGTAAACTCTTGCCCCTATTTTCATCGATCTCACAACCGCGCACTCCTCCCCGTATCTAGCTAGTAGTTGGGCCTCTCGCACCACCTCCTAGCTCCATTCTCTCTGTATATCCGTCTAGCTGGGCCTTATTTGCCTCTAACAAATGGATGTACACCGACCTATCTCTTGCTATACATATAGCTAGCTAGGTCCTTATAACTCATTTTTACCCACACGTCAATCGATCTACCTCATTAGTTGTGTCTCTCCCTTCCTCCGACAAACAACAATTGATCTACCGATCTAGTTAGGTTTGCTTACCAAACACATGGTTCCCCTTCATCATCCATGGATGCGCCCCGACAGATCTATCACGCACAGGCACACACAGAAACACATCCCCACTCTTATTGATAACATTGCAGTTCCACCCTTAGCTTGTCTAGTAGGCCTCTCCCACCATCTTCGAGAAGCAACTCCATCACCCATCTAGCACTCTACCCCTCTCCCTCCCTCTCCCTCCCTCTCTCTCTCCTCTCTCTCTCTTTGTCCCATCATATTTCCCGTCCTTCAGTTATGTATGGATGTCGACCGATCTCCCTCAAGACATAGTTGGGTATCTCCTTCTCAACACATATACGAGTCGTTCTACCTCTATAGTTAGGCCTCTGCCAACCCCTCCCCCACCCCCTCCCCCCCACACACCGATACATCGTGCGCTCTAGTCATGTCTCCCTGCCACACACAAACTTGACATGTTCCCTCTAACGTTCCGGTAGGCCAGTCGCCCTATATCTTTGACTTGCACACACACACACACACAATTTTGATGGCTCTCTTCATCGATCTCGCACCCACCCACTTGATCCTCTCTTCGACTCTACCGATAGCTATGACCCCCCTCTCTTCTCGTGGATTGCCCGACCCTCTATGTATGATATGGATAGGCCTCCATTTCACACACATTGCATGCAAAATTTTGTTTGAGATGTCATCGACACATATTCCCACAAATAATTCACGAAATCAACCCCCACCCCAAAACAAAAAACACGCATGAACGCGGTTTGTATCTCTCACACACACCCACGTAGGCGGGGGACGTGCACGAAGAGAAGAGGTGCATGCACGGTGCACGTACTCCCGTCTCTTTCCCAACCACACCCGCGCGGGTACACTATGGAGCTCATTTCTGTACGAAAAAGGCAGCCCACGTGGTAATTTGGCACGTGTACTGGTTGTCCACTTGGTGGAGGGAGGATCGTCTACCACGGGTGAACAAACAAATTGCGACTTGACATGTTATGTTAAAAAAAGAGGCAAACCATGTGGGGCCTACCTTAGAGGCAAGGCTCTATGCACTGGAGTACTTTTGATGTGTCCCGTCAACTCGCAGAACGAGGAGAAGCTTGCTTAGTACGCCGTCTCCCTCGTTCCTAAATATAAGTTTTTGTAGAGATTTCACCATGAACCACATGCGGATGTATATAGATGCATTTTAAGTGTAGATTCATTCATTTTGTTCCGTATGTAGTGGAATCTCTACAAAGACTTATCTACTAGTAATAGCTAGCCCCCACTACTAGGAATTCTCTATCCTCTCCTTGAGACACATCATCAAAATTGATGTAGCCGTTAGATGAAGTAAATCAGTCCATAATAGCCATCTGATCTAGACGTTGAGAGGCTCCGCACTAAGCCACATGCAAGCATACAGAAATACCGTGGCACATGCATGTGATTGGGTTTTAAATCACATCAACATGTCTGCATGCAAGCATGCACCGGTAGCATGCATGTAAGTGAGCTTTTAAGTCCCATTAACATGTCAAAAAGAAAAATATAATCCCATTATGCAGTAGGAGTTGGCTGATCTTTTTTCCTTACGTGGGATGATCTAAATGATGATGTGAGTTTATTTAGTTTGGCTACCACACTTGTCATGCGGTTAGAGTTTTTTTAGTTCTATGTTTTGCGCAGAGAGATATACCGATGTTCCGCGGCAACGCACGGGGACACATCTAGTAATATTTAGGAATGGAGGGAGTATTATGTAAAGAATTAGGTGTCACACGGTGATAGTGTGAGGTGGGCCATGTAATCACTGAGCATGCGTGTTTTCACCGCTCTTGCATGCCTCCGCTGTAAGAATGGAGAAAATTGTAATCTAGTAGTAGCACCTCCTTTCGCCGAAAGCGTGGGACATCCAGCAGTCCTACCACCTCAGTAATAAAGACCAATGAGCCGTCAAATCACATAGACCCAGCAGTAACCATCACTCTTGCGCCAGTGAGAGGTCGCGTCCACTCTGTCCGGGCATGAATGCGGCACCGATTCTTTGGAGCGGCGCTGACCGTTTCGGGCGGGAAGCGCGTGCGGGCAATGGAGGGGCTTTGGGTGGGCCAGGCTGGTCAGGAGCGGGCGTGGCAGCTGTCCGCATGTCCCTACCGGACACGCCCGGAAACGAGAGGATGCACCGACTCTCACGGCTAAAATCGTACACTACACAACATCTCTCTGTAGGAGTAGGTCGATCTGTCTCTCTCTCTAACACACACATGCTGTTAAACACACACACACACACACACACACACACACACACACACGCACCTTGGTCCCATTGCACCTTCTAACTTGAGGTCTCGGGTTCGATAACTACACTTGAGCATAATTTGTGCCAGGAGGATTCTTTGACTGGTCAAAATGTTTTCTAGGGTTTGCACGCTTCACACTCTCCCTCCAGTATATATATATATATATATACATGCTGGAGCCTCAGCGCTTGTAGTTGCTCTCTTCACACTCTCTCGCCCTCTCCAGATCTAAACAAGACTTTGTTGGCCTCTCTCTCCCCTCACTGTTGCTCAAAGAGCCGGCAAGATCCGTCCACCGGGAAGGGAAGGAGGCTTAACGCCGTCGCCATCGGTGAGGGACTACCGGCGCAACTATTCACTTTCCACCCAGCAGCGGCACGGGAGGGCCTCCGACCCCTTCTTCTTCGTCGTCGTCCCGTCGCCCACCGAACCACGCCCCAAGAACCTTAAGGTATAATTTACTTACTCCACATGCATTGCTCTAGCTGCATGTATACCATGAATCTAGGACGTGGTTCAAAGAGGAAAGGAGTGGGGGAAAGTAGTGGGAAAAGTTGTATATAGCATGAATCTAGGACGTGGTTCAAAGAGGAAATGAAGGGGGAAAGTTGTATAGCATGAACCTATGACGTGGTTCAAAGAGGAAAGGAATGGGGGAAAGTAGTGGGGAAAGTTGTATCGCATAAATCTAGGACGTGGTTCAAAGAGGAAAGGAAGGGGCGAAAGTACTAGTTCAAAAAGGAAAGGAAGGGACAAGGCTGTAGAGTTTGAGTAGGACTAGATTTGCTGCGCTCACATAGGGAAAGGTGTCTAAAGATAACAAAACTGGGACTAACACAAATATGCTCCTTGGTTGTTTGTTCTTTGTTACAACAGACTGTGCATGACCACAGTACATCGGTAGATGCACATGGTGCTAGTGCGTCCACTGTCCCGTGCAACTCATTAGCTGTTGTTAATCTAAGGCCCTGTTTGGTTAAAAACTCCCTAGTTCCTACCTGCTTGGTTCCAGGGACTAAACATGGAGTAGAGGTTATTAAATGACATGCTAAAAGACCATGTTACCCCTAGTAATGAACTAATAGATACAAGGTGCGATGCGTGGCAGGGGCAACTGTTGGAAAAAGTCCCAAAAAGACTCCCTCGGGGTCTTCTTTCTTTAGTCCCAAATGCCCACTTTTAGTCCCTAAAAGTCCCTCCTGTTTGGTTTAGATGGGACTGACATGGAGTTTTTTAGTCCCTACACCAAAATGTCCTTGTAAACAAACACCCTCTAATAATGCCGCTGGAAAATTGATGCAATGCCACAGTTAAAAGCAAATTACATGTTTAACGAATTTTATTGTTAATATAATCTCTATGTTAATATTAATCAATGCCACCGTTTGAGAAATGCTACTATCTTGCTTTCTTTCCCATTTAGATAAGGTAGATGCTTCTTTTTGTTGGCTTCTATGTCATCCACCGTTATTGACCACTAATTGTTTCCTTTGCACCTCTGTGTAAACAGGGTTATCTACTTCACCTCGTTGCCATTGTGACCTTTTGTTGCACTGCACAAAACACTTTTGTTTTAAGAGTGTTTTGTGCAGTTCAACCAAAATGTCACACCAACAACGTTGCTTGATTGCTTGATCTTAGTGGAACTGCACAAGAGGAGATCTTACTTCCTATCCGTTAAGGCGAATTTGGTTCAAATCTTGTTCTTGTGAGTTGTTTGAATTCCACATCATGAGAGGTCAGTACTAGCCTTCTTTCACATGATTCTGCAGTGTGCTTTCATATGCTGTGCTACTTGTACGATAATGTTGCTTGATTTTAGTGAACTGCACAAATGGAGACAAGACTTCCAATCTGTATGTGCACCGTAATATCCCATTGAGGTAAGATAAGGATATTTCACAATTGCTGGCCTGTATTTTGCCACTTTCATCAGAAAATTAAGTTTAGTACTATACTTGTGCTCCCTAATTGACATGCCAAATCTTACATTGAAGGCGAAGCTTGTCTGTTATTGAACCAAGTGATGAAGGGGAAGAACAAGCGGAAGAAAAACAAAAATCAACTCCCGGTGCTGTAATGAAGCACTGGAACTGTGATGACACAAGTAATGATATAGTTTTGCATCTTAATTTATTGCTATGGCTGGAACGAGCAATTGTTTTGCCACTGATTTGATGCCACTCTTAATGTAATATGTAATTATCTCAACTTGTGCAAACAGGGACCTTCTTTGAAGATACCATATATTTTAGTGGAACTGCATAAGAAGATGTTGGAAACATTAAACTAATCGAGGAGTATATAGTAAGCATGGCCACCACCGTAGATAGCAACAGATGGTTCCGGAGAAGTGCTTCATCTGTATGCTCTACACAATAAGCCTCCTAACAAAGGTTGGTACTCGCCCACTGATTTCATCCATATGATTGAGCTTTGTCATCTCTATTGGTGTTGTGCTACTGTTTAGATACTGTCATGAAAAAGTGGTATTGTCCTTGAGAAGTGCTTCATCTATGCTGTTTTAAATATTTCCTTTCCTTTTTTTCGAGCAAACAGGGATGCTAGCATTTAGTACTCCTCTTGTCTTTGCACAACAGGATCATCTTCCTCTGAAGAAGAATATGGAGTACGTGAAGTGACTAGTTCCGATTATGCCAGGATGAAGAAGCCCTGTCTATCTTCTCATTAGAAGGAGCAGTTGAAGGATGGTTACATTACTCCCCACAAGACCAAACTAACTTCAGCTCAGAAGGACTGACAAATCTCCATCTTTTTTCTGTGATGCGCGAGTACAATGTTGTTCTAGGATTATTTCTGGTGAGTTCCATTTTTCTAAAAGTGTGCTCTGCATGGACCATGTATATGCCTGTTGAAACTGTCAATTCATAGTACAGTTTGCTTTATACTAATCACTTTTTTGTATTTGTGCAAACAGGGGTGCTCAGCTTGATTTCAATGGGAACTGCACAAAATGTTCATGAATACATCGAATCATTCATTTCCACCAGAAGAAAGGAGGTGCCGATAAGTTCAAGGTGTTGCAACATATAAGGGCGAAATCATACAAGCTACGCATGAATTTGGTTGATTTTGGTGGAACTGCACAAAAAGAACAGCTGGTTTATTTAGCACGAGGTGCCATGTCAATGTCCGAACTGATGGAAAACCCTGCCCATTCCACAATCATAGGCATTTGATATTTTGGAATGGGACAACCTTGTCAAATTTTGCTCATTGATTTTAGCAAGACATGCGTTTGATATTTTTGAATGGGACGCCCTTTGCTGTCAGCAGCGTCGATCAATTTTTTATTTATTCTTTAGTTGTGAAGTAAATATTGCCTCTGACATGTGAGTCGCTGAGATGCATAATCATCAATTATTTTGAATGTTCTCTATGAATTGCCAGGCCTGTGTGTTTGATTGCAATGTACAGAAATGCTAAAAAGCTGCTCAAACTCTTTGTACTCCTTCTGTTCCTTTTTACTTCGCACATTATGAAAGTGCATACTTTTTTGTATAAGATTGGTCAAAGTAGAGATACTTTGACTGCAGACAAAACTTGTGTGCAGACTAGAAAGGACCGGAGGGAATACATGGGAAACTGCTGCAAACGAGGTGATCACCCTGGGAATAATGCTAGTACGTATTGTTTTGCATGTTCATCCAATGCCAGTGATACAGGAATTTGAACTAATCGAAATAAATTCATTCATACACGGTCGGATTTCATATAAACATGCCGGATTTCATTACATTTCATACATTCTTCAACTAAAAAGGGGTGCGCTGGAGGTATAATTAATTAACCGAAGCTACCCACCTGTGTCCCGCTGAGCCGAACAGAAGCTTCAGTGACTTAACTACAGGTGCAGTTGCATAACTGACATGTGGCCTGTTGGGCCCACGTGTTAGTCAGCCAACTGCACTAGCAGTTAAGTAGAAGCAGCGTTCTTCTCTAGTGCAGCTCTCCAACTCCACGTTGCCGCCAAGAAGCTAACCGGCCGTCAATGGTCAACCCGCCTAGCTTGGCTTCAACCGGAGGGTAGCAGCGGTGGCCTTACTTGGACCCTAGCGCCGGCGACCTTTCGTGTTCTACTCTTCCTCATTTTCTGTGTGGCGCGGCCTCGTTGGCAGCGGGGCGGGGCCTCGGCGAAGTCAGCGATGTCCTCTGCCTCGTTGTTGGCGGGGCGGGGCCTCGGCGGAGCCGGCGGTGTCCTCTGCCTCGTTGTTGGCAGGGCGGGGCCTTGGCGGAGCCGGCGGTGTCCTCTGCCTCGTTGTTGGCGCCGCGGGGCCTCGGCGACGCCAGCGGAGCGGGGACTCGTCGGAGCTGGCATTGTCCTCTGCCTCGTCCTCAGTCTCGCCAAACAGCGCCTCGCCCGCTTCATCACCCTCTTTGCTAGCCTCTTTGTAGGCGGCCGCAGCCTCCGCCACTTGCATGCGGTACCGCCAGCGCTCGAGGCGGCCCTTGCAGGCGGAGCGGTACGAGCCGAGCAGTGCCTCCTGCTCCGCCCGCTCCGCGGTGATCTGCTCCTCCGCCTACAGGTGCTCCTCGAGGGGATGGTGGTTGTAGGCGGCGTCGGCATGTGCCTCCCGGAACTGCTCCTCACGCATATGCCTCACCCTGTCCATATATTGGGCACAGGCCTCGCCGATGGTCATGGTGCAACGCACCGGCGAGGATGGCGCGGAGGAGGGGGTTGGCACCGGATCGTCGACTACCATGTTCTCCATTGGGATGTCATCGTCCTCCGGCTGCCTGCCGGCCAGCCGGTCGGCAGCAATGGCTGCCATCTCCTTGTGGTCCGTCGTCCGCCCGTCCCGAAGAGCGCTAGAGCATGAGGAAGCCATGGTGGGCAGTAGTGGTGTGGACAGGAGAAAGGGAACGGATGCAGATGACTGCGGCTATGGCCGGTGCAGCAGTTTATATAGCAATGGTGTATGGGCGGAGGGACAGACGTGTGGTGTCGGAGTAGCCGCCTTGACAACCGTGTATCATTAATGTGGGCGGCAGATGGACGGACGAACGACACTTGTGTTGTTTGAAGGCAGAGCAATCACCTGCACCGGGAAGCGGGGAGGGCGGCGCTGACTGTTTCGGGCGAAAAGCGCGCGCGGGTGAGGAGATGACTTTACTTGGAGAGGATGACAATGGGGACCCACCAGGTCCATAGCCTCACGTACGCAAGTGCCTCCTTATTATATATATATAACTATAATTTATTTTGCTTCCTCCTGGTTTCCTGACATCACGGTGCCACACCATTGTCAACCTATGTAGTACTCCCTCCTTTCCGGTTTATAGGGCTTATCTCAAAATTTTAGTTTTTCCATTTTATGAGGCTCAATTTGGTTGTTCCCCATCACATGTTCAGACTTTAAGGTGCATTAAATCATTGCATGCAAGTATTAAGAGAAAACTGACCAATGCATGCACTTTCTGCATGCATGCATTGCAATTAATGCATTTGGAAACATAATTTTTTTAGGAAAACAAGAGCATTAATTGGGTGCTTTTGCAAACTACAAAAAATATTCCACCACTCATCATCTACCTTGGTTGGTGAGATTTTTGAATTGAGCCTTATAAAGTGGAAAGGAGGGCGTAGTCAATAAACGAGAGAATTGCACAAGAAGCGGCCGACAGCTGGGACCAAGCAGCTCGAGCAGTATTTGAGTTTTTGAGGTGTGAGCACTGCAGAGTTTTTCGATGTTTAGCCCAGATATTAATTTTTCTCCTCTGAACAACAACGAAAATATCGCTGCAGGTATTAACTGGGCGGGCTGTGGCCCGTCTAGCCCAGGCCAGATATCCAGCCCAGATATTAATTTTTTCAAGCTGAAAATGGCTAGCCCAGTGATACTTTCTTTTAGGAATACCCAGGCAAGGTCAAGTTGTTATTCTCCGCCCCGCTGGGCTGCAAATATTTCCTAGGAGGGATGCATTAGGCTTAACAAGAAAATGGGCTTTAAGAAATAATAAATGGGATGTAATTATAAAAACTGGGCAGTAACTATAAAAAATGCACCAAACACGTGATTACTTTATAAAATATTATTTTTGGATATTGAAAATTTTAATTTCATTAATTGTTGCGAGCGCAATGTTTCGTTAGATTTTTACGTAATATAAATTTATATTGAAATTGTATTTAATCTGACTAGAAATTTCGGGATAAAAATATTTCGGATCCCAACAAAATGTGGGAAATTTTATTGAATTTTGTTTTGAACGGTTGGTTGAAATGGGCTGTACTTTTAACAAACTGTAAATGGGCTATAGTAAATTCCATTATAATTCAAAAATGGGCTACACATTCTTACAAATCTCAAATGGGCTATAAGTTCTCTGCCACACACTTCTGGCCTTACTAAGTTGACGCGTCCCCTAAAAAACAGAGTTGACGCGTATGCAAGGCTTTGTCAACTTATAGTCAACACACGGTTCTAGCAGCAGTGGCCGTTGGATGTCCATCCAACGGATGCCATGCTTCTTCTTCAATCTCGAATATTCTAGCTTCACCCGCACAAAAAATGATTCCTCCCACTGACATCTGGGGCGCACCATTTCGGAAGCTGACCTGTGGGCCTACTAAGTTAACGTACCACGGGCTTTGTCAACTTAGTCAATATAAACGATTCTAGCTGCAGTGACCGTACGATGTCCATCCAACGGCCGTCATGCTTCTTCAACCTCTGGTCTTCTTGCTCCAGTCGCCCAAAGCAGCGCCGGTCATGCCGCCTGCTCCTGCCTCCCGTGGCCGGCTGTGCTGCCGCGGAGGCCTCACCGCCCCCTACTACTCCCACCACTGGCCAGGACATCCCTCCACTCACCCACACCCCCTGTTATTCTGCGGCGATGTCAGCGCAGCCGAACCAGTGAACCCTCATACTCGTCTCTGCGTGTGCATCCACTACCGCGTCTTCCCCAGCTCCGCGTCGTCCCCTTGCTAGGCCTCGCTGTCGTCCACCGCCCTGGTGCTCTTGGTGCGGCGTGGTCAACGTGGTCAAGGAACGACTTCCATCGAACATGGACTGTACGTGGAGAGGCTGACAACTGGGTCCACCGCAGCCGCAAGGAAGTGCCTCCTTATTACGCGCAAAATAATTATTCCTCCACCTGACAGCGGGGACCCACCGAATGGGCCACCGTATTTCACGAAAAAATGATTCGCCCCCCGACAGCTGGGACCCACGAGCTACATCTTCGCACACAAGAAAGTGCGTCTGAAAAAAACGATTAGCCCCCTGACTGCTGGGACCCACCAGCTACATCTTCGCACGCAAGGAAGTGTGTCCGAAAAAAACGATTCGCCCCCCGACTGCTGGGACCCACCAGCTACACCTTCGCACGCAAGGAAGTGCGTCCGGGCAAAAAAAATGATTCGCCCCCTGACTGCTGGGACCCAAGAGCTACACCTTCGCACGCAAGGAAGTGCTTCCGGGCAAAAAAAATGATTCGCCCCCCTGACTGCTGGGACCCACCAGCCACATCTTCGCAGGCAAGGAAGTGCCTGGCAGTCAGGACCCACCTGGTCGAAGCGTATGTAGCGTTGTCATTCTGGTCACGAACGTGTACGTACATACTGGTCGATGTAGAGGCACGCACGTGTCGTAGTAGAGGCGCGCACATGTCGTAGTAGAGGCGCACACGTAGCATGTACACGTGCATACAACGGCCAGGGTGCAAGAAAGAAAATACGGCCACGTATGTGTACATACGGGCAGGGTCTCGAACGCCTACTCGCGCATACGTACGTCCAGGGCTCGTGTACATGGCTGGGTTGGAACGGAGAAACAACATCGTCGTCGTGTTCATGGGGAGGCAACAGAATGCGTCGTGTTTATGGGGAGGTAGCGGAATGCGTCGTGTTCATCGGGAGGCAACGGAATGCGTCGTGTTCATCGGGAGGCAACGAAACGCGTGGGAGCCAACCGGCTGGGTTAGAACGGAATGCGTGGTCGTGTTCATCGGGAGGGCTTGAACGGAACATGCGATGGAAATGAGGCCTGGCGTACCGCAGAACGGAGGAAACGGACCTCCTACGGTCGAAACGGGGGTCCTGTTGATCGGGAGGGGTGTGGCGTACCGCAAAACGGAGGAAACGAACCTCCTACGGTCGAAACGGGGGTCCTATTGATCGGTAGGGGTGTGGCGTACCACAAAACAGAGGAAACGAACCTCCTACAGTCGAAACGGGGGTCCTGTTGATCGAGAGGGGTGTGGCGTACCGCAAAACGGACGAAACAGACCTCCTACAGTCGAAATGGGGGTCCTGTTCATCGGGAGGGGTGTGGCGTACCGCAAAACGAGACTCCACGGGATACTGTTCATCTCCACCGTTGACCTCCTCCAGCCTCCACGGGCTACCATCGACCTCCTCCAGCCTCCACGGGCTCCTATTCATCTAGCCTCCACCATGCACTACTCCACCAGCAACTGTTCAACCACCCCTTCACCGTCTACTGTTCATCCAGCCCTCCACACCACGGGGTCCTGTTCAACCACCCCTCCACGGGCACCCCTCCACCGTCTACTGTTCATCCAGCCCTCCACACCACGGGGTCCTGTTCATCCAGAGGCAACGCCACCGCTCACTGTTCATCCAACCCCCCTCCCGCAACGCTCACTGTTCATCCAATTGATCGGTTTCAGTTAGCAGCAGTAGCGAAGGAATCGCTCGATCGGGTTCAGTTAACAGCCATCGATCGTTCGCTCGGGTTCAGTAATGCGTAGCTTGCAGTGCAATCGCTCGGGTTCAGTTAGAGCCCAACGCCTCGCTCGGCTTCAGTTAGAGCCAATGCCTCGCACACACGCGCGTACATGTATGAGAGAAATGCGCATCGCTCGGCCCCCGACCTCCCACCGTAACCGGGAACTCCCCGAAATTTTCCTCGCCCTCGCTTCTACCACGGTTTTTTCCGTCATGGACGGCCCAAAGAATGTCATGTAGCTGCATCTCCGGCCCGCCCAGGATGAAAAGCCCATTTTCTATCATGATTTTTTGTCATAGAAGTAGGAGCCCACCACATCTATGATGATACCGGGTTTTGTCATAATTATCATCATAGAAGTGTCATATGTATGACAGAATTTTTTTTCGTTCGGCCCAAAATGTCACGGATGTGTCTTTTTTTGTAGTGTTAGTAATAAATAATCTATATAGCCTCTGTTTAGATGAGGTTTAATGTGTTTAATTAGTGTTTGTGCCAAGTAGAACCTTTGGGAAGACTTGGGGAAAGTCTTTGCGATCATGCTGTAAGAAACAGAAACTTTAGTGCTCACGAGAATTGCTGCCATTTTTTATTGGATAGTGATATTTAGTTAATTCTTTTTGCAGATGATTAATAGATAAATTCCTCAGGTCCAGCAATTTATTTGAGAATTTTATGAGTTCCATAAGTATAAGTTTGTTTCATATTACTACAGACTGTTCTGTTTTTGACAGATTCTGTTTTTCATGTGTTGTTTACTTATTTTGATGAATCTATGGCTCGTAAAATAGTTTATAAACCATAGAGAAGTTGGAATACAGTAGGTTTAACACCAATATAAATAATGAATGAGTTCATTACAGTACCTTGAAGTGGTGATTTATTTTCTTATACTAACGGAGCTTACGAGTTTTCTGTTAAGTTTTGTGTCATGAAGTTTTCAAGTTTTGGGTAAGGATTCAATGGACTATGGAATAAGGAGTGGCAAGTGCCTAAGCTTGGGGATGCCCAAGGCACCCCAAGGTAATATTCAAGGATATCCAAGAGCCTAAGCTTGGGGATGCCACGAAAGGCATCCCCTCTTTCGTCTTCGTTCATCGGTGACTTTACTTGGAGCTATATTTTTATTCACCACATGATATGTGTTTTGCTTGGAGCGTCAATTTATTTTGTTAAGATTTGCTTTCTGTTATTTAGAACAATTTCTTGCATCTTTTATTTCAATAAAAGTGGCATTGATAGCCTTTACTATGCCTATGTTAGAAGTCCACATATTGCTGTTTGAAAACAGAAAGTTTACCGCTGTTGCAATAATTCCCTAAAAAAGTCAGAATGTGATAAAATGTTGAAACCTTTTGCATATTAAGCTCTGATAAATTTACTACAGTGTGAATTTTCTTTCATAATTTTTGGAGCTAGGGATGTTGCTGCATTCTTTACAGACTGTCCTGTTTAGGCAGATTGCTGTTATGTTAGCATTGTTTGCATATGTTTGCTTATTTAATGATTCTATTTGAGGATAGGACTATTAAATATGCAGAGGCATTTAGTATGCAATGTTGAATAATAATTTTAGTGATTTGCTGCCGTAGAGTATGATAAGGTTTTTGCAATGGTTTATACTAACTTATCTCACGAGTCCTTGTTGAGTTTTGTGTGGATGAAGCTTTTGAAATTTAGGGAGACCGTGATATGAGAGGAATTAAGGAGACACAAAAGCTCAAGCTTGTAGATGCCCAAGGCACCCCAAGATAATATTTCAAGAAGTCTCAAGCGTCTAAGCTTGGGGATGCCCCGGTTGACATCCCACCTTTCTTCTTCAACAACTATCGGTTAGTATCGGTTGATCCTAAGTTTTTGCTTCTTCACATGATGTTTGCTATTCTTAGATGTCATTTTATTTTGTTTTGCTTTCTGTTTGAATAAAATACCAAGATCTGAAATTCTTAAATGTTAGAGAGTCTTCATAGAGTTGCATAATTATTCCACTACTCATTGATCTTCACTTATATCTTTCGGAGTAGTTTGTCATTTGCTCTAGTGCTTCACTTATATCCTTTTAGAGCACGGTGGTGGTTTTATTTTGTAGAAATAGATGAACTCTCATGCTTCACTTATATTATTTTGAGAGTTCTAAACAACATGGTAATTTGCTTTGGTTATGAATTTAGTCCTAATATGATGGGCATCCAAGAGGGATATAATAAAAACTTTCATATAGAGTGCATTGAATACTATGAGAAGTTTGATACTTGATGATTGTTTTGAGATATGAGGATGGTAATATTAGAGTCATGCTAGTTGAGTAGTTGTGAATTTGAGAAATACTTGTGTTGAAGTTTGTGATTCCCATAGCATGCACGTATGGTGAACCGTTATGTGATGAAGTCGGATCATGATTTATTTATTGATTGTCCTCCTTATGAGTGGCGGTCGGGGACGAGCGATGGTCTTTTCCTACCAATCTATCCCCCCTAGGAGCATGCGCGTAGTACCTCGTTTTGATAACTAATATATTTTTGCAATAAGTATGTGAGTTCTCCATGACTAATGTTGAGTGCATGGATTATACGCACTCGCACCCTTCCACGGTTGCTAGCCTCTCTAGTACCGCGCAACTTTCGCCAGTACCATAAACCCACCATTTACCTTCCTCAAAACAGCCACCATACCTACCTATTATGGCATTTCCATAGCCATTCTGAGATATATTGCCATGCAACTCTCCACCATTCCGTTTATTATGACACACTCCATCATTGTCATATTGCTATGCATGATCATGTAGTTGAAATCGTATTTGTGGCAAAGCCACCGTTCATAATCCTTTCATACATGTCACTCATGAGTCATTGCACAGCCCAGTACACTGCCGGAGGCATTCATATAGAGTCATATCTTGTTCTAAGTATCGAGTTCTAATTCTTGAGTTGTAAGAAAATAAAAGTGTGATGATCATCATTATTAGAGCATTGTCCCAGTGAGGAAAGGATGATGGAGACTATGATTCCCCCACAAGTCGGGATGAGACTCCGGACGAAAATAAATAAATAAAAGAGGCCAAAGAAGCCCAAATAAAAAAAGGGAGAGAAAAGAGGCCATAAAAAAAGAGAAGGCCCAAATAAAAAAATGAGAGAAAAAGAGAGAAGGGGCAATGCTACTATCCTTTTACCACACTTGTGCTTCAAAGTAGCACCATGATCTTCATGATAGAGTCTCCTATGTTGTCACTTTCATATACTAGTGGGAATATTTCATTATAGAACTTGGCTTGTATATTCCAATGATGGGCTTCCTCAAAATGCCCTAGGTCTTCATGAGCAAGCGAGTTGGATGCACACCCACTTAGTTTCTTTTTGAGCTTTCATACACTTATAGCTCTAGTGCATCCGTTGCATGACAATACCTACTCACTCACATTGATATCTATTAATGGGCATCTCCATAGCCCATTGATACGCCTATTTGATGTGAGACTATCTTCTCCTTTTTGTCTTCTCCACAACCACCATTCTATTCCACCTATAGTGCTATGTCCATGGCTCACGCTCATGTATTGCGTGAAGATTGAAAAAGTTTGAGAACATCAAAATTATGGAACAATTGCTTGGCTTGTCGT
Source organism: Triticum aestivum (assembly GCF_018294505.1). NCBI lineage: Eukaryota > Viridiplantae > Streptophyta > Magnoliopsida > Poales > Poaceae > Triticum > Triticum aestivum. Next base: position 466,605,649 of record NC_057803.1, on the reverse strand, counting down.
CGGGGTTGTGCATGATTTAAATATTTTGTGTGGTGAAGATAGAGCATAGCCAGACTATATGATTTTGTAGGGATAGCTTTCTTTAGCCATGATATTTTGAGAAGACATGATTGCTTAGTTAGTATGCTTGAAGTATTATCATTTCTATGTCAATATTAAACTTTTGTCTTCAATCTTATGGATCTGAACATTCATGCTGCAATAAAGAGAATTACTTAGAGAAATATGTTAGGTATCATTCCACATCAAAAATTCTGTTTTTATCATTTACCTACTCGAGGACGAGCAGGAATTAAGCTTGGGGATGCTGATACATCTCCAACGTATCTATAATTTTTGATTGTTCCATGCTATTATATTATCAACCTTGGATGTTTTATATGCATTTATATGCTATTTTATATGATTTTTTGGGACTAACCTATTAACCCAGAGCCCAGTGCCAGTTTCTGTTTTTTTTACCTATTTTAGGGTTTCGAAGAAAAGGAAAATCAAATGGAGTCCAATTAACCTGAAACTTCATGGAACTTATTTTTGGAAGGAAAGCAACCCGGGAGACTTGGAGTCCACGTCAAGGGAGCTTCGAGGAAGCCATGAGGTAGGGGGTGCGCCCACCCCCCTGGGCGCGCCCTCGACCCTCGTGGGCCCCTCATGGCCCCCCTAACGTACTTCTTCCGCCTATGTATCTCCATATACCCTAAAACTACGGGGGAGCACAATAGATCGGGAGTTCCGCCGCCAGAAGCCTCCGTAGCCACAAAAAACCAATCTGGACCCGTTCCGGCACCCTGCCGGAGGGGGCAATCCCTCTCCGGTTGCCATCTTCATCATCCCGGTGCTCTCCATGACGAGGAGGGAGTAGTTCTCCCTCGGGGCCGAGGGTATGTACCAGTAGCTATGTGTTTGATCTCTCTCTCTCTCTCTCTCTCTCTCGTGTTCTTGAGGTGGCATGATCTTGATGTATCGCGAGCTTTGCTATTATAGTTGGATCTTATGATGTTTCTCCTCGTCTACTCTCTTGTAATGGATTGAGTTTCCCCCTTGAAGTTATCTTATTGGATTGAGTCTTTAAAGGTTTGAGAACACTTGATGTATGTCTTGCCGTGCGTATCTGTGGTGACAATGGGATATCACGTGATTCACTTGATGTATGTTTTGGTGATCAACTTGTGGGTTCCGCCCATGAACCTATGCATAGGGGTTGGCACATGTTTTCGTCGTGATTCTCCGGTAGAAACTTTGGGGCACTCTTTGAGGTCCTTTGTGTTTGTTGAATAGATGAATCTGAGATTGTGTGATGCATATCGTATAATCATACCCACGGATACTTGAGGTGACATTGGAGTATCTAGGTGATATTAGGGTTTTGGTTGAGTTGTGTCTTAAGGTGTTCTTCTAGTACGAACTCTAGGGCTGTTTGTGACACTTATAGGAATAGCCCAACGGATTGATTGGAAAGAATAACTTTGAGATGGTTTCGTACCCTACCATAATCTCTTCGTTTGTTCTCCGCTATTAGTGACTTTGGAGTGACTCTTTGTTGCATGTTGAGGGATTGTTATGTGATCCAGTTATGTTATTATTGTTGAGAGAACTTGCACTAGTGAAAGTATGAACCCTAGGCCTTGTTTCAACGCATTGCGATACCGTTTACGCTCACTTTTATCATTAGTTACCTTGTTGTTTTTATATTTTCAGATTACAAAAACCTTTATCTACCATCCATATACCACTTGTATCACCATCTCTTCGCCGAACTAGTGCACCTATACAATTTACCATTGTATTGGGTGTGTTGGGGACACAAGAGACTCTTTGTTATTTGGTTGCAGGGTTGCTTGAGAGAGACCATCTTCATCCTACACCTCCCACGTATTGATAAACCTTAGGTCATCCACTTGACGGAAATTTGCTACTGTCCTACAAACCTCTACACTTGGAGGCCCAACAACATCTACAAGAAGAAGGTTGTGTAGTAGACATCAATCACCTAGATAGATCTTGCCTGTGCGTAGGGATTTTTTTTGAAATTACTGCGTTCCCCAACACTCCGAACTACCAGCAAGTCGACCACCCTGAGCAGTCCTCGGCCGACGCCTTCAGGAAGGAACACGACACCAAAGTGCTATAGTCGCCCAAACAGAGGAACAGAGGCTTTTGCCTGCGCTCATGGCAGAGGTGGGGGCGTAGGATCCACACCGAAGCCTCCAGGAAGGGAATCGACATCGAGGACTCGACTTCGATGTGGCCGCCATGCCGGCCTGGAGTTTCCCCCGGATCCATGCCCACCCACCAAATCCGTCTAGCCAGCGCCGGGTAGGTAGTAATTAAGTACAAATACAAAAAATGAATACTTCATAGATAGAAACATTCGGTCAATGCTATCATATGAAGTGAGAGGGTGTTGGAACAAGATTGGCCTTACTTCTCGACTTTTACTCAGGAATTTGATGCGAAGCATCCTACGGTCATCCCCATGGACCTACCATCGTCTCACGAAGTGCCATGAGGACCCATGACACGAGCACGAGCTAGAGCTCTCGAGACCGAGGTGACTTCTCTCCTTAGTGATATTACATATGATCCTCTCGAGACATGGCTAAAACCTAAGTCCGAGATGTTGTGCAGGATTAGGTCCCAAGAGGACCCTCACGAAGATGAACATGAAGATGGACAAGTCCCCAAGTCCACGGATGAAGAGAACCAACGGAAGGAGACAAGAACACCTCCCACGCCCCAGACATTCGGCCGTGCCCCCGGACATCCGGCCCCTGGAGCGTTGTCCACTATAGCTGCTCAACCACCAAGCACCTACAGGCCCCGCCAGCCCGGACATCCGGCCCTTCCCGAGCTCCCGGATATCCAGCCTCCAGCCCGGAAATCCGGACACCCCCGAACCCGAGAGCGATAAGGCCAGCCACACAAGCCCGGACATCCGGCCTCCACAGCCCGGACATCCAGCCCTCCCCGAACGCCCGGACATCCGGCCTGACGCCCGGACGTCCGGCCTCCCCTGTCTGCGAACAGTGTAAGGGCCGAGGCCGTGTACCCCTTCGCCCACCTAGACTATATATACTCTTCTCCTACCTACGTTTTAGGGTTAGCATTGGTTTAGCTCATATTTAGAGATAGAGCATTGCTCATCCACATCGGATCCACTCCACAAGAGAGACCACGACCCCTCTTCGGAGAAGATCCATTTGGATTCAAGACCCCGTTACGGGAAGATCCCCTTGTGGATTCAAGACCTCCTCATGGAGAAGACCGGCTACCTTTGTATCATCCTTAGTTGTCCGTGGATCGTGTGATTTCTTATGTACTCGAGGATATAGCACATGTGTGACTATTTCTTGTTGGTTTAGTGTTTCTCTCATGTTTCCCCCGTGTTTTCCCTCGTTTCCCTCCTCGTGTTCTTCGCGGGATCCACTCCTTTCGTGAAAGATCGGCCGATTAGGGTTCTACCCTACATCATCTTGGTATCAGAGCCACATTGATCACGATTTCGGAGCCTCCCCGTTGTGTTTCTAGCCGTGTTTTTGTTGATTTTGTCCCTAACTCAAAAATTCCCCACAAAATAGCCCCAATTTTTTTTGATTTGTTGGTGAGATGAAGTTTTGTTGGATTTGATCCGCGGATTTCGTGTGTTGCAGGTAGATCTAGCCTTCCATCCTCTTTTCCCCAATTTCCATCCACAAATTCCTCCGAATTTTGCCCGGATTTGACCTCTCCACGCGGTGTTCATCACGTTCGTCCCCGAATCCAGAGCCCGCACATCCGGCCCGATAGCCCGGACATCCGGCACCCCGGACATCCGGCCATCAAGCCTGGACATCCGGCCCCTGGCAGCATCACTTCCTCTCCACCGCCCATTTTCCGTCCATATTTTGCCAACTTTTGTTCCGGTGCCCACATATACTTCCGCATACCACCACCACTTCCGCATACCACCACCACCTCCGCATACCACCACCATTGCTCACCACGTCCAACTCTGACAAGTTTGGTCCAATTTTGCTTTGAGAATTTGAGTTGCGGTTCCGTGTCCTACTTGTGTTTCGGCTATTTAGGTACGATTCGACATCAACATCACCGCCGCTCATCTTCTCCATGGATGCGTCATCAACAATGACCACCTTGACTACACCTTGGTATTCGTGCCACCATTTTGACACCATACCGTAGGCAAGAACGGTAACCTCACCTTGGTATTAGACATATCATTCTTGCCATTATATTGATAGCCATCATAGCCTTACTCCTTTGCGTTGCTTGCCCATCGAGACTAGCTTTTGAGTATTGCCGGCAACGAGACTTGTGCACATTAGTGATCATACTTCCCATAGCATGCATACATAATTGTTGCATATCTTGGTATCTTCTCTTGTGTCACAAGGTTGTCATCGCATACACAATTGCTATCTTGGTTCGTGAAACATTGCATGAGAAAAGAGCTCAAATAGCAAAGAGCCAAACAAGCTTTTAAGCAAAAGGGAAAGATAAGCAAAGAGCTTTTAAGCAAGAACCATAGCATCATACAACATTAATATTGTCATACTAGATCATATTGGATCATATCATAGAAACACCTTGCATAGAGCATACTTGGGATAGAAGCCCTTGCATTTTTGCTTAGTAGGTTGTGCAACAAGAGCATCTTTGTGGATTCCACATTTTTGCTCATCCTTGGTTGCACGACCCCACTTATCTTTTTGCATGTGTTTCCGTGTACCGTATATTGCTTGGTCTACTTGTTGCATTGCAATCTTGCGAATCTTTTCCAACATTATTGAAGCTCACTTACAATTGCATCAAATTTTGTGCCACCATCCTAACCAAGCTCCACCATAAGCTTTTACTTGTGTAGGTGTGAGAAACCGACAAGAATTAGTACCAATTGTGCTATTTCGTTGTTCCACATTGGAGTGATCATTGATCCACCTTCAACTTCAGTCAAGGTACATTTGGTATACGTTCTTCTCTTTCTCCCACTCACATATTTCTCTTAGAATGATGTATAGGCCAAGTACTTCTACCAACCCACTCTTCATTGAGCACGATGGCTACATGAACTCCTACGTCACCAAGAGCCACCTCTTGGTGCACAACGTGCTTTGCATCAAGAGCAACAAGCAATGAGTGAACGCATCGACAACCTCACCGCCGACTTGCGACTCTCTGAGCAACGTACAAGGGACCACTTCGACCACAAGCTCGACGATCACAAGCAAGAGAATGACGCAAGAATGGACGAGATTCGCGCTTTGTTGCTCAACCGCTCTTCTTCCACTTCGTCCTCATCAAGACGGACCCGCTCAAGTCGACACTCCGACTTCACCCTCTCCGGCTAAAGTACACTGACATCGAACACTCTTCGACGTGCCGCGCACAATGATCGTCAAGCAAGCCTCAATCCTCTACATGACACCGACTCTCAAGAGCACCGACAACGTCAAACCCAAGCGGCTTTCGCGCTAGCACGCGAACGACAATGACAACGCCAACATGAAGAGGAAGAGTGAGCGCGTCTACACCAAGAAGCACAAGATACCGAGGCACAACGTCAAGCGCAACGATTGCTAGATGCTCAAGCACTTGAGGCACAACAAGCCCTCCAAGATTCAAGTCGAGCCGTAGCCAACCGAGGCCGACAAGCTCGTGAACATGAAGAAGCACTTCGCGAAGAAGCTCATGAACGACGACATCAAGCTCGCGTGCAACGTCAAGCTCGACAAGTTCCTCCACAAAATTCACCAAGAGCGTGAAGACAATGGGAATCCTCCACGAAAAGAGCAACATGAGGTTGACAACCCTCCTCGCCAAGAGCACAACGAGTTTGACAATCATCAACAACAAGGGTGTCATCATCCCCGACCCCAACACAATGAAGAGCAACGCTACAGCGAGCTAAAGTTCACCATGCCCAAGTTCAATGGAAGCAACGATCACGAAGAGTACCTTTCATGAGCATTGAAGGTCGACAAAATCTTCCGCTTGCACAACTATGAAGAAGAGAAGAAGAGCATGATGGCATCCCTTGAGTTCCAAGACTATGTCCTCATTTGGTGGGAACAAGTCATCGAGCGCCGAGAGGCAAGAGGTGAACCACCCATCACCACTTGGGCGCAAATGAAGGATGTCATGAGAGCATGCTTTGTGCCTACCTACTACAACTGCGACCTCTTCAAGAAACTCCAACTACTCAAGCAAGGAACCAAGAGCGTTTAAGAGTAATACAAGGAGATGGAGATTGCCATGATAAGAGCCAACATCATGGAAGATGATGAGCAAACAATGGCACGTTTCTTGAATGGACTCAACCATCCTATCAAGAAGATCGCCGACTTCCAACCATACTCGAACCTCATTGAGCTAGTGCATCAAGCTATCAAAGAGGAATGTCAAGTTCAAGACGATTACAAGTATGCCAAGTTCTCATCCAAGTCATATGGCTTCTCCAACACCCAAGCTTCAACGGCTCCAACACCGTCTACCAAGCCTTCTACTGAAGGAAATATGCCCTAGAGGCAATAATAAAGTTATTATTTATATTTCCTTATATGATGATAAATGTTTATTATTCATGCTAGAATTGTATTAACCGGAAACTTAGTACATGTGTGAATATATAGACAAACTAAGTGTCACTAGTATGCCTCTACTTGACTAGCTCGTTCAATCAAAGATGGTTAAGTTTCCTAGCCATATACATGAGTTGTCATTTGATTAATGGGATCACATCGTTAGGAGAATGATGTTATTGACTTGACCCATTCCGTTAGCTTAGCACTTAATCGTTTAGTATGTTGCTATTGCTTTCTTCATGACTTATACATGTTCCTATGACTATGAGATTATGCAACTCCTGTTTACCAAAGGAACACTTTGTGTGCTACCAAACGTCACAACGTAACAGGGTGATTATAAAGGTGCTCTACAGGTGTCTTCAAAGGTACTTGTTGAGTTGGTGTATTTCGAGATTAGGATTTGTCACTACGATTGTCGGAGAGGTTTCTCTGGGACCTCTCAGTAATGCACATCACTATAAGCCTTGCAAGCAATGTAACTAATGAGTTAGTTGCGGGATGATGCATTACAGAATGAGTAAAGAGACTTGCCGGTAACGAGATTGAACTAGATATTGAGATACCGACGATCGAATCTCGGGCAAGTAACATACCGATGACAAATGGAGCAACGTATGTTGTTATGCGGTTTGACCGATAAAGATCTTCGTAGAATATGTGGGAGCCAATATGAGCATCCAGGTTCCTCTATTGGTTATTAATCGAAGACGTGTCTTGGTCATGTCTACATAGTTCTCGAAACCCGTAGGGTCCGCATGCTTAACGTTCGATGACGATTTGTATTGTGAGTTATGTGATTTGATGACTGAAGTCTGTTCGGAGTCTCGGATGAGATCACGGACATGACGAGGAGTCTCGAAATGGTCGAGACGTAAAGATCGATATATTGGAAGGCTATATTAGGACATCAGAAAGGTTCCGAGTGATTCGGGTATTTTTCGGAGTATCAAGGAGTTATGGGAATTCATCCGGGGAGTCAATGGGTCTTAATGGGCCTTAGTTGGAAGGAGAGGCAGCAGCCAGGAGGTGGCGCGCGCCCCTCCCAAGCCCAGTCCGAATTGGACAAGGGGTTTAGGGAGCAGCCCCCTCTCCCTTCCTTCTCCCCTTCCCCTCCTTTCCCCCTTCTCCTAGTTGGACTAGGAAAGAAGGAAACCTACTCCTACTAGGAGTAGGAATACTACTCCCGTGGCCCGCCCCTCCTAGGGCCGGCCTCCTCCTCCCTCCCTCCTTTATATACCGGGGCAGGGGGCACCCCAAGACACACAAGTTGATCAGTTGATCTATCCCAGCCGTGTGCGGTGCCCCCTCCACCATATTCCACCTCGGTTATATCATAGCGGTGCTTAGGCGAAGCCCTGCGTCGGTAGCAACATCATCACCGTGACCACGCCCTCGTGCTAACGGAACTCTCCCATGAAGCTCTGCTGGATCGGAGTTCGCGGGACGTCATCGAGCTAAATGTGTGCTGAACTCGGAGGTGCCGTGCGTTTGGTACTTGGATCAGTCGGATCATGAAGACGTACGACTACATCATCCGCGTTGTGCTAACGCTTCCGCTTTCGGTCTACGAGGGTACGTGGACTACACTCTCCTCTCTCGTTGCTATGCATCACCATGATCCTGTGTGTGCGTAGGAATTTTTTGAAATTACTACGTTCCCCAACAGTGGCATCCGAGCCAGGTTTTATGCGTAGATGTTATATGCACAAGTAGAACACAAGTGAGTTGTGGGTGATACAAGTCATACTGCTTACCAGCATGTCACACTTTGATTCGGCGGTATTGTTGGATGAAGCGGCCCAGACCAACATTACGCGTACGCTTACGCGAGACTGGTTCTACCGACGTGCTTTACACATAGGTGGCTGGCGGGTGTCAGGTTCTCCAACTTTAGTTGAACCGAATGTGGATACGCCCGGTCCTTGAGAAGGTTAAAACATGACTAACTTGATGAATTATCGTTGTGGTTTTAATGCGTAGGTAAGAACGGTTCTTGCTCAGCCCGTAGCAGCCACGTAAAACTTGCAACAACAAAGTAGGGGACGTCTAACTTGTTTTTGCAGGGCTTGTTCTGATGTGATATGGTCAAGACGTGATGAGATATAAGTTGTTGTATGAGATGATCATGTTTTGTTGAAGTTATCGGCAACTGGCAGAAACCTTACGATTGTCTCTTTATTACATAAGATGCAAGCGCCATACAATTGCTTTACTTTATTGCTATGCGATAACAATAGTTGCAAGAGCAATAGTTGGTGAGACGACCATATGATGACACATTGATAGAGATCAAGATGATGGAGATCATGGTGTCATGCCGGTGACGATAGAGATCATGACGGTACTTTGGAGATGGAGATCAAAGGCGCAAGATGATCATGGCCATATCATGTCACATATTTTTGATTGCATGTGATGTTTATCTTTTATACATCTTGTTTTGCTTAGTTCGACGGTAGCTTTATAAGATGATCTCTCACTAAATTTCAAGGTAAAAGTGTTCTCCCTAAGTATGCACCGTTGCCAAAGTTCGTCGTGCCGAGACACCACGTGATGATCGGGTGTGATAAGCTCAACGTTCATCTACAATGGGTGTAAGACAGTTTTGCACACGCAGAATACTCGGGTTAAACTTGACGAGCCTAGCATATGCAGATATGGCCTCGGAACACTGAGACCGAAAGGTCGAGCGTGAATCATATAGTAGATATGATCAACATAGTGATGTTCACCATTGAAAACTACTCCATCTCACGTGATGATCGGACATGGTTTAGTTGATATGGATCACGTGATCACTTAGATGATTAGAGGGATGTCTATCTAAGTGGGAGTTCTTAAGTAATATGATTAATTGAACTTAAATTTATTATGAACTTAGTCCAGGTAGTATTTGTATATCTATGTTGTAGATCAATAGCTTGCACATAGCTTCCCCGTTTATTTTTGATATGTTCCTAGAGAAAAATAAAGTCGAAAGATGTTAGTAGCAATGATGTGGATTAGATCCGTGATCTGAGGATTATCCTCATTGCTGCACAAAAGAATTATGTACTTGATGCCCCGCTCGGTGACAGACCGGTTGCAGGAGCAGATACACACGTTATGAATGTTTGACAAAGCTCGGTATGATGACTACTTAATAGTTTAGTGCACCATGCTTTACGACTTAGAACCGGGACTTCAAAAACGTTTTGAACGCCATGGAACATATAAGATGTTCCAAGAGTTGAAATTGGTATTTCATACTCATGCCCGTGTCAAGAGGTATGAGACCTCTGACAGTACTTTGCCTACAAGATGGAGGAGAATAGCTCAGCTAGTGAGCATGTGCTCAGAATGTTTGAGTACTACAATCACTTGAATCAAGTGGGAGTTAATCTTCCAGATAAGATAGTCATTGACAGAGTTCTCTAGTCACTATCACTAAGTTACTAGAACTTCGTGATGAACTATAATATGCAAGGGATAACGGAAACGATTCCCAAGCTCTTCGTGATGCTGAAATCAATGAAGGTAGAAATCAAGAAAAACATCAAGTGTTGATGATTGACAAGACCACTAGTTTCAAGAAAAGGGCAAAGGGAAGAAAGGGTAACTTCAAGAAAAACGGCAAGGAAGTTGCTGCTCAAGTGAAGAAGCCCAAGTCTAGACCTAAGCCTGAGACTAAGTGCTTCTACTGCAAAGGGACTGGTCACTGGAAGCAAAACTGCCCCTAGATACTTGGCGGATAAGAAGGATGGCAAAATGAACAAAGGTATATTTGATATACATGTTATTGATGTGTACTTTACTAGTGTTTATAGCAACTCCTCGGTATTTTATACTAGTTCAGTTGCTAAGAGTAGTAAATTGAAACGGGAATTGTAGAATAAACAGAGACTAGTTAAGGGTGAAGTGATGATGTGTGTTGGAAGTGGTTCCAAGATTGATATGATCATCATCGCACACTCCTTATACTTTCGGGATTAGTGTTAAACCTAAATAAATGTTATTTGGCATTTGCGTTGAGCATGAATATGATTTGATCATGTTTATTGCAATACAATTATTCATTTAAAATCGGAGAATAATTGTTGTTCTGTATACATGAATAAAACCTTCAATGGTCATACACCCAATGAAAATAGTTTATTGGATATCGATCTTAGTGATACACATATTCATAATATTGATGCCAAAATATGCAAAGTTGATAATGATAGTGCAACTTATTTGTAGCACTACCGTTTAGGTCATATCGGTGTAAAGCGCATGAAGAAAATCCATGCTGATGGGCTTTTGGAATCACTTGATTATGAATCAGTTGATTCTTGCGAACCATGCCTCATGGGTAAGATGACTAAGACTCCGTTCTCCGAAACAATGGAGCGAGCAACAGACTTGTTGGAAATAATACATACAGATGTATGCAATTCGATGATTGTTGAGGCTCGCGGCGGGTATCGTTATTTTTCTGACCTTCACAGATGATTTGAGCAGATATGGGTATATCTACTTGAAGAAATATAAGTCTGAAACATTTGAAAAGTTCAAAGAATTTCAGAGTGAAGTGGAAAATCATCATAACAAGAAAATAAAGTTTCTACGATCTGATCGTAGAGGCGCATATTTGAGTTACGAGTTTGGCCTTCAATTAAAACAATGTGGAATAGTTTCACAAACTCATGCCACCTGGAACACCACAACGTAATGGTGTGTCCGAACGTCATAACCGTACTTTATTTGATATAGTGCAATCTATGATGTCTCTTACCGATTTACCACTATCGTTTTGGGGTTATGCATTAGAGACAGCTGCATTCACATTAAAAAGGGCACCATCTAAATCCGTTGAGACGACACCGTATGAACTGTGGCTTAGCAAGAAACCTAAGCTGTGGTTTCTTAAAGTTTGGGGTTGCGATGCTTATGTGAAAAAGTTTCATCTTGATAAGCTCAAACCCAAGTCGGAGAAGTGCGTCTTCATAGGATACCCAAAAGTAACTGTTGGCTACACCTTCTATCATAGATCCGAAGGCAAGATATTTGTTGCTGAGAATGGATCCTTTTTAGAGAAGGAGTTTCTCTTGAAAGAAGTGAGTGGGAGGAAAGTAGAACTTGATGAGGTAACTGTACCTGCTCCCTTATTGGAAAGTAGTTCATCACAGAAATCTGTTTCTGTGACTCCTACACCAATTAGTGAGGAAGCTAATGATGATGATCATGTAACTTCAGATCAAGTTACTTGAAAGTGCTAGTGCTCGACTAGAGGGGGGGGGGGTGAATAGGCGATTTTTACGAAAGTCTTCAAAACATGGAAGTTTCGAAGACAAATGATAGAAATAAACCTGTTACCATGCAGTGGAAGGTAGACTACACTAGACACGCCATAGTCAAGTATTCAATGAAGTGAAGGCACAATGACTAATAGCAACTAGGCAGTATGGATCAGGTTGGAAGATAGTATGCAGCCAATCAGAACAAGCAGTCACTTAGTGAAGGCAAAAGATAATGCAAACAGGCAATGACTTCACAAGGACCAACTGTAAATAAAGAGATGGGAAGGATAGAACCAGTGGCTCGTTGAAGATAATGATTTGTTGGACCAGTTCCAGTTGCTGTGACAACCGTACGTCTGGTTAGGGAGGCTGAGATTCAACTTAGAAGACCCTGTCTTCACCTTATTCCCCTTGAGCTAAGGACACCCAGTCCTCGCCCAATCACTTTGGTAAGTCTTCAAGGTAGACTCCCAAACCTTCACAGACATTGTTCACCGGCGATCCATTATGACTCTTGGATGCTCAGAACGCGACGCCTAACTGGCTGGAGGATACACAGTCCTCAAGTGTAATAAGTGTTCAGATCACAGAGATAGGAAGACTTCAGTGATGCCTAACACTCTTTGGCTTTGGGTGTTTAGGGCTTTGTCCTCGCAAGGAATTCTCTCTCAAAGGCTTCGAGGTGGGTTGCTCTCAAACGACGAAAGCCGTACACTAACTTTGAGCAGCCAACCGTTTATGGTTGTAGGGGGTGGGCTATTTATAGCCACTAGGCAACCCAACCTGATTTGTCCGAAATGACACTGGGTCACTAAGGAACTGACACGTGTTCCAACGGTCAGATTTCAAACACACACGACAACTTTACTTGGGATACAAGACAAGCTGACTTATCCTACTCTGGATAAGTTTTGCTCTCATTGTCTTCGCTCAAAGACATAGGATTTTGGTTAAGCATCACTTCAGTCATTTTGACTAGTTCTCTTGGACCCCACTTAACAGTGCGGTGGTTCCTATGACTCAACAAAGAAGAAAAAGAACGACGAAACAACTGATGTCTACTACACAACCTTCTTCTTGTAGACGTTGTTGGGCCTCCAAGTGCAGAGGTTTGTAGGACAGTAGCAAATTTCCCTCAAGTGGATGACCTAAGGTTTATCAATCCGTAGGAGGCGTAGGATGAAGATGGTCTCTCTCAAGCAACCCTGCAACCAAATAACAAAGAGTCTCTTGTGTCCCCAACACACCCAATACAATGGTAAATTGTATAGGTGCACTAGTTCGGCGAAGAGATGGTGAAACAAGTGGTATATGGATAGTAGATAAAGGTATTTGTAATCTGAAATAATAAAAACAGCAAGGTAACAAGTGATAAAAGTGAGCGTAAACGGTATTGCAATGTGTTGAAACAAGGCCTAGGGTTCATACTTTCACTAGTGTAAGTTCCCTCAACAATACTAACATAATTGGATCACATAACTACCCCTCAACATGCAACAAAGAGTCTCTCCAAAGTCACTAATAGCGGAGAATGAACGAAGAGATTATGGTAGGGTACGAAACCACCTCAAAGTTATTCTTTCCAATCAATCCGTTGGGCTATTCCTATAGGTGTCACAAACAACCCTAGAGTTCGTACTAGAATAACACCTTAAGATACAAATCAACCAAAACCCTAATGTCACCTAGATACTCCAATGTCACCTCAAGTATACGTGGGCATGATTATACGATATGCATCACACAATCTCAATTCATCTATTCAACCAACACAAAGGACCTCAAAGAGTGCCCCAAAGTTCTACCGGAGAATCACGACGAAAACATGTGCCAACCCCTATGCATAGGTTCCCAATGTCACGAAACCCGCAAGTTGGTCACCTTAACATACATCAAGTGGCACGTGGTATCCCATTGTCACCATAGATATCCACGGCAAAACATACATCAAGTGTTCTCAAGTCTTTAAAGACTCAATCCGATAAGATTACTTCAAAGGGGAAACTCAATTCATTACAAGAGAGAAGTGGGGGAAGAAACATCATAGGATCCAAATATAATAGCAAAGCTCGCGATACATCAAGATCGTATCATCTCAAGAACACGAGAGAGAGAGATATCAAACACATAGCTACTGGTACATACCCTCAGCCCCGAGGGAGAACTACTCCCTCCTCGTCATGGAGAGCACCGGGATGATGAAGATGGCCACCGGTGAGGGTTCCCCCCTCCGGCAGGGTGCCAGAACAGGGTCCCGATTGACTTTTGGTGGCTACAGAGGCTTCTGGCAGCGGAACTCCTGATCTATTGTGCGTTCTGGAAGTTTTAGGTCACGTGGGTATATATGGGTGCAGGGAGGACGTCGGAGGAGCCGCGGGGGTCCCACGAGACAGGGGGCGCGCCCTAGGGGGGGCACCCCCCACCCTCGTGAGCACTTCGTGTCTCCCCTGACGTGGGGTCCAAGTCCATCAGGTGTGTTTCCTTCCAAAAATAACTTCTCCAGTTGATTTCCTTCGTTTCGACTCCGTCTGATATTCCTTTTCTTCGAAACACTGAAATAGGCATAAAACAGCAAATCTGGGCTGGGCCTCCGGTTAATAGGTTAGTCCCAAAAGTAATATAAAAGTGGATAATAAAGCCCAATATTGCCCAAAACAGTAGATAATATAGCATGGAGCAATCAAAAATTATAGATACGTTGGAGACGTATCAAGCATCCCCAAGCTTAATTCCTGCTTGTCCTCGAGTAGGTAAATAATGAAAAGATAATTTTTGATGTGGAATGCTAGTTGGCATAATTCCAATGTAATTCTTCTTAATCGTGGCATGAATATTCAGATCCATAAGATTCAAGACAAAAGTTCATATTGACATAGAAACAATAATACTTCAAGCATACTAACAAAGCAATCATGTCTTCTCAAAATAACATGGCCAAAGAAAGTTATCCCTACAAAATCATATAGTCTGGCTATGCTCCATCTTCACCACACAAAATATTTAAATCATGCACAACCCCGATGACAAGCCAAGCAATTGTTTCATACTTTTGATGTTCTGAAACTTTTTCAATCTTCACGCAATACATGAGCGTGAGCCATGAATAGGTGGAATAGAATGGTGGTTGTGGAGAAGACAAAAGGGAGAAGATAGTCTCACATCGACTAGGCGTATCAACGGGCTATGGAGATGCCCATCAATAGATATCAATGTGAGTGAGTAGGGATTGCCATGCAACGGATGCACTAGAGCTATAAATGTATGAAAGCTCAACAAAAGAAACTAGTGGGTGTGCATCCAACTTGCTTGCTCACGAAGACCTAGGGCAATTTTTTGAGGAAGCCCATCATTGGAATATACAAAGCCAAGTTCTATAACGTAAAATTCCCACTAGTATATGAAAGTGACAACATATGAGACTCTCTATATGAAGAACATGGTGCTACTTTGAAGCACAATATATGAGACTCGCTATATCATGGTGCTACTTTGAAGCACAAGTGTGGAAAAAGGATAGTATCATTGCCCCTTTTTTATTTTTTTATTTGACCTTTCTCTTTTTTTATTGGCCTTTCTTTTTTGGCCTTTTTTTGGCTTTTTTGGGACAATGCTCTATTGAATGATGATCATCACACTTCAATTCATTTACAACTCAATGATACGACTCGATACTAGAACAAAGATGACTCTATATGAATGCCTCCGGCGGTGTACCAGGATGTGCAATGATGCATGAGTGACATGTATGAAAGAATTATGAACTGTGGCTTTGCCACAAATACAATGTCAACTACATGATCATGCTAAGAAATATGACAATGATGGAGCGTGTCATAATAAACGGAACGGTGGAAAGTTGCATGGCAACATATCTCGGAATGGCTATGGAAATGCCATAATAGGTAGGTATGGTGGCTATTTTGAGGAAGGTATATGGTGGGTTTATGGTACCGGCGAAAGTTGCGCGGTACTAGAGAGGCTAGCAATGGTGGAAGGGTGAGAGTGCGTATAATCCATGGACTCAACATTAGTCATAAAGGACTCACATACTTATTGCAAAAATCTATTAGTTATCGAAACAAAGTACTACGCACATGCTCCTAGGGGGATAGATTGGTAGGAAAAGACCATCGCTCGTCCCCGACCGCCACTCATAAGGAAGACAGTCAATAAATAAATCATGCTCCGACTTCGTCACATAACGGTTCACCATACGTGCATGCTACGGGAATCACAAACTTCAACACAAGTATCTCTCAAATTCACAACTACTTAACTAGCATGACTCTAATATCACCATCTCCATATCTCAAATCAATTATCAAGTATCAAACTTCTCGTAGTACTCAACACACTCATAAGAGAATTTTACTATTCTTGAATACCTAGCATATTAGGATTTTAAGCAAATTACCATGCTATTTAAGACTCTCAAAATAATATAAGTGAAGCACTAGAGTTCATCTGTTTCTTCAAAATAAAACTACCACCATGCTCTTAAAAGATATAAGTGAAGCACTAGAGCAAACGACAAACTACTCCGAAAGATATAGGTGAAGATCAATGAGTAGTCGAATAATTATGCAACTATGTGAAGATTCTCTAACATTTAATAATTTCATATCTTGGTATTCTATTCAAACAGCAAGCAAAGCAAAATAAAACGACATTCTAAGAATGACAAACATCATGTGAAGAAGCAAATCTTAGGATCAACCGGTACTAACCGATAGTTGTTGAAGAAGAAAGGTGGGATGCCAACCGGGGCATCCCCAAGCTTAGATGCTTGAGACTTCTTGAAATATTATCTTGGGGTGCCTTGGGCATCCCCAAGCTTGAGCTTTTGTGTCTCCTTAATTCCTCTCATATCACGGTCTCCCTAAATCTCAAAAGCTTCATCCACACAAAACTCAACAAGGACTCGTGAGATAAGTTAGTATAAACCATTGCCAAAACCTTATCATAATCTACTGTAGCAAATCACTAAAATTATTATTCAACATTGCATACTAAATGCCTCTGCTTATTTAATAGTCCTATCCTCAAATAGAATCATTAAAGAAGCAAACATATGCAAAATTTGCAAACATAACAGCAATCTGCCTAAACAGGATAGTCTGTAAAGAATGCTGCAACATCATACTTCCCTAGCTCCAAAAATTATGAAATAAAATTCCCACTGTAGTACATTTATCATAGCTTAATATGCAAAAGGTTTCAACATTTTATCACATTCTTAATTTTCTAGGGAATTATTGCAACAGCGGTAAACTTTCTGTTTTCAAACAGAAACATGTATACTTCTAAAATAGGCATAGTAAAGGCTATCCATGCCACTTTTATTGGAATAAAAGATGCAAAACATTATTCTAAATAACATCAAACAAATCCTAACAAAATAAATTTACGCTCAAAGCAAAACACATATCATGTGGTGAATAAATATATAGCTCCAAGTAAAGTTACCGATGAACGAAGACGGAAGAGGGGATGCCTTCCGGGGCATCCCCAAGCTTAGGCTCGTGTGAAAGCGCAACTATCCCTGGGTGTTTTGGTAATTCCTAACAACATATAGCTCATTGAGCTATCATTATTCCAAGATTAATATTCCAGGAAAAACTCAATGAATGGCATGGCATGGATGGGGAAAGTGGATCCCTCAAAATTCTAAGGACAAAAAGTTTGGCTCAAGCTTGAAGCTCAAGACTCTACATTTTATATTTTAGTGATCCAAGATCACATTGAGTCTATAGGAAAAGCCAATACTATCAAGGAGGGATGAGGTGTTGCTTAATGGCTTGCTTTGCTCAAAATGCTTAGTGATATGCTCCAAAATCCTCAACTACCTTCCCACATCCACATATGACCTAAACCAAAAGTCAAACTCGGCCCCACCGATTCTTTCTATCTGGCGCCACCGAGTTTCAAATGTCATAGCCACTTCCACAAACCCTAGGCAAATCGGTCTCACCGATAGGGATCTCGGTCTCACCGAGATGGGATTGTAATCTCTCTGTTTCCCTTCGTAACTTTTCGGTCTTACCGAGATGAGCGATCGGTCCCACCGAGATTGCAATGTAAACTCTCTGTTTCCCTTTTGTAACATTTCGGTCTCACCGAGATGAGCGAATCAGTCCCATCGAGTTTACCTGACCAACTCTCTGGTTAGCTTATTACCAAAATCGGTCGTACCAAGTTTGTGTAATTGGTCACACCGAGATCACGTTATGCCCTAACCCTAACCATATCGGTCCTACCGAGTTGCATCTCAGTCCCACCGAAAATCCTAACGGTCACTAGGTTTGCTGAATTGGTCCGACCGAGTTTAACCATTCGGTCCCACCGAGTTTGGCAAATTGTGTGTAACGGTTAGATTTTGTGTGGAGGCTATATATACCCCTCCACCCACTCTTCATTCATGGAGAGAGCCATCGGAACATACCTACACTTCCAATACACATTTTCTGAGAGAGAACCACCCACACTTGTGTTGAGGTCAAGATATTCCATTCCAACCATATGAATCTTGATCTCTAGCCTTCCCCAAGTTGCTTTCCACTCAAATCTTCTTTGCACCAAATCCAAATCCTATGAGAGAGAGTTGAGTGTTGGGGAGACTATCATTTGAAGCATAAGAGCAAGGAGTTCATCATCAAAACACCATTTGTTACTTCTTGGAGAGTGGTGTCTCCTAGATTGTCTAGGTGTCACTTGGGAGCCTCCGACAAGATTGTGGAGTTGAACCAAGGAGTTTGTAAGGGCAAGGAGATCGCCTACTTCGTGAAGATCTACCGCTAGTGAGGCAAGTCCTTCATGGGCGACGGCCGTGATGGAATAGACAAGGTTGCTTCTTCCTGGATCCTTCGTGGGTGGAGCCCTCCATGGACTCGCGCAACTGTTACCCTCCGTGGGTTGAAGTCTCCATCAACGTGGATGTATGATAGCACCACCTATCGGAACCACGACAGAAACATTCATGTCTCCAATTGCGTTTGAATCCTCCAAACCCTCCTCTTTACATTCTTGCAAGTTGCATGCTTTACTTTCCGCTGCTCATATACTCTTTTGCATGCTTGCTTGAATTGTGTGGAGATTGCTTGACTTATGCTAAGATAGCTAAAATCTGCCAAGAACTAAAATTGGGAAAAGGCTAGATTTTTATTTGGTCAAGTAGTCTAATCACCCCCCCTCTAGACATACTTTCGATCCTACAAGTGGTATCAGAGCTTTAGTCTCCATTTGCTTTGATTTCCATAGCTTTTGGCGGTCATAGCCTTGGTTTCACAACCTAGAAGAGTGTGGCGTCTAGCGAGGGAAATTATCACCGTAGAGGTCCTTACTTTGATGGCACTAATTTTGCTAGTTGGAAGCATAAGATGAAAATGCATATTCTTGGACATAACCCCGCCGTTTGGGCTATTGTGTGTATTGGCTTGCAAGGTGAATTCTTTGACGGGAAAGAACCGAACCGTGAAGCCACCGCGGAAGAGTTGAAAATGTTGCAATACAACGCTCAAGCTTGTGATATCCTCTTCAACGGATTGTGCCCCAAAGAATTCAACAAAATCAGCCGTCTTGACAATGCAAAGGAAATTTGGGATACTTTGATAGATATGCACGAAGATACCGACTCCGTCAAGGAGTCCAAATTGGATGTGCTTCAAAGTCAACTTGACAAGTTCAAAATGAAGGATGGTGAAGGTGTTGCTGAAATGTACTCTAGGCTTGCTCTTATCACAAATGAGATTGCCGGCTTAGGGAGTGAAGAGATGACCGATAGATTCATCATCAAGAAGATCCTAAGAGCCTTGGATGGAAAATATGATACCGTGTGCACATTGATCCAAATGATGCCAAATTACAAAGATCTCAAGCCAACGGAAGTCATCGGAAGAATTGTTGCTCATGAGATGTCACTCAAGGATAAAGAGGAACTTCACAACAAATCAAGTGGTGCTTACAAAGCCTCATGTGAAGCCCCCACATCATCGAGTGAGAAACAAACCTTCAATGAAGAATTGAGCTTAATGGTGAAGAACTTCAACAAGTTCTACAAGAGTAGAAGCAAAGAGAGAAGCTCCAAGTCAAGGTCCTACAATGACAAAAGATCTTCTAGTCGAGAGCGAAACTGCTACAATTGTGGAAGGCCCGGACACTATTCCAATGAGTGTACGGCCCCCTACAAGAGAAGAGAAGATTCTCCCAAGAGAAGAAGTAGAAGAGAAGAATCACCATCTAGAGAAAGAAGGAGTAGAGATGATCGTTATGAACGAAGACCCTCACGGAGAAGCAAGGATTCGGAAAGAAAGGACAAGTCATCAAGGAGCTACACAAAACGAAGACATCAAGCTCATGTTGGTGAATGGGTATCCGGCTCCGACTCCGACAACCACTCCGAGAGAAGCTATCACTCCGACTCCGAATATACTCAAGATGAAGGTGTTGCCGGTCTAGCACTTGTGACAACCAACTCCTACGACATATTTGACTCACCAAATGAAGGAGTTGGAACATGCTTCATGGCTAAAGGCCCAAAGGTATCACACCCCGAGTATGTTGATTTCAATAGTGATGAAGATGACTTGTTAGGTGATGATGATTTACTTGTTGACAACTCTAGTGATGAATACTGTGATGAAACGTCAATTAATCATGCTAATCAAGATAAAATGAATGATAATGATAAGGAGAAGATTGAGTCTCTAACTAAAGAACTAAACACTCTTAAGTTACCTCATGAAACTATCTTAGGAGATCATCGAGAACTTTTAAGGACTCATGAGAAATTACGCTTTGAAAAGCTCAACCTTGAGCAAGAGCATGAGTTCTTAAAAGCAATCAATGATGATCTTCGTAAGAAAAGTTCTTCTTACATTGCCAAGCGTTTACTCTTATCCACTTACATGCCTCAAGTAAGTCTAGTAACAAGAACAAGAAAGATTCTTCCTCTAGTAGTAACAATAATCATGCTAAATCCAATATTGTTGCTTCTAGTAGTTCTCTTGATTCCACTAATGATTCTCTTAGCCAAGTTACACTTGAGCAAGAAAATAGCTTATTGAAGGGAATTATAGAGAAAGGTGTTTACAAGAGCCTTGCCGGAAGTAAGCAATTCGAGGAAATTGTACGCAAGCAAGGAAGGCACCGGAAGAATCAAGGTGTTGGTTTTGAACGAAAGTTCAATGCCAATGGAGTTGAGTGGGAAGAAGATCAATACCCCAAGACGAAGTTTGTTCCTCAACAAGAGAAGTATGATCCTACTTCTTTCAAAGGGACACAAGCTCAAGATGATCTTCCACCACAAGACCACAAGCAAAAAGGCAAGGACAAGCTTCAAGAGGAAATTGATGCATTTGAAGAAGCTCCTAAGGCCTTGGTCAAGTGGGTTCCCAAGACTACTTCAAGTTCCACTTCATCAAGTACAACTACAACACCGAGGATTCCCATCAAGATGGTGTGGATCCCGAAGAAGAAGAACTAGAGAGTTCTTGAGGGTGACTCCGCCAACATACTTCACTCTTATCATCTTGGCAAGAACAAGTGCAATCAACTTCCACATCTTGCACTAGTTCAAGGAGTCACAAACCCTCTTGTTGGTAAGACAAGGGACAAGGTAACCTAAAAGCTTTCATAGACATCATCTTGTGTGTGCATCACTTTATGTCTATGGATATCCTTGTTTGTTCCTTGTGGGACTAACCCGTGTAGGTATTGAAAGTGCAACTCACTCCAATGGATAGCTTCAAATGATCTACATCAACATTGAGCATCCACATCTTCAACATCTACATGAAGTCATCATCGACAAAACCCAAGGTTAGTTCATCCCTCTTAGGGGGGATCTCACATCTAGGGGGAGCTTTACTCTAAGAATTGAGCTAAAGCAACTCTAATGGTGTGAACACAACAATGCTTTATGTAAAAGTGGTAACCCCACTTGTGCTTAAACGATGAGTATGACCAATGATCAAATGTTCTCATTTGACTCCTAAGTCAATATACTCATATATAGATGACCTAGTCATCGCAAATTGTTT
Source organism: Triticum aestivum (assembly GCF_018294505.1). NCBI lineage: Eukaryota > Viridiplantae > Streptophyta > Magnoliopsida > Poales > Poaceae > Triticum > Triticum aestivum. The sequence continues at coordinate 466,583,767 of NC_057803.1, read as the reverse complement.
GATAGATGCTAGAATTGGTTGTGCATGCTTTGCCACATATTTCAATTGCCATTTTATTGTGTGAGCATGTTGATTGCATATTTTACTCATTCGAGGACATCCACTTGTTGTTTTGATTTATTGGTTTTCTTTTCTTTTGCCAAGTGGATGGACAAGAATGCCTAAGAACCCTCTCTAGCTATCTATGCTTTTCTCGTCTCAAACTCTATTCATGCTACATCACAAAATTTGATCAAGTCAGATTCAAACCACTCTGTGTGAGGAGCACTCGGAGCCCCCGATTCGTCATAGACTTAAACTTCCAAAACTTCTTTGTGCGTTTTGGTCTGATTGATTCATCCATTTCGGTCATACCGAGATCACTAAGTCGATCTAGGTTTTCAATCTCGGTGCAACCAATTTGAACCTTTCGGTCACTCCGAGTTTCAGTAACTGTTTGCAGTTATGAATCTCGGTGCCACCGAGTTGTTCCACTCGGTCACACCGACAGGGTCGGGCTATATATACCCACGGGTCAAATTTTGGAAAACTTTCCGAACCTCCTCGACCCGCGCTTAGCCCGCTCTGCCTCCAGGGTCTCCGGATCGTCTTCCTCGTCGCCAGCCGCCTCCTGCCGCTGGTCTCCGCCGCCGTCAACGGGAATCATCCCCGCCGTTGCCGCCGTAGCGAGTTCATCGCCGAACTAGGGTATGTACTCGATCACTGTGCTATCCCTATCTGATTCCTAGCACATTGTGTTCGCCATGTATCTTGCCATGATTGAGATCGTTCTTATCCAGTCAAAACACCCCGTAGTTTAGTCGTGAATTGAAAATTTAGGGTTAGGTTTCCGCTGAAACCATCTTGGACCCACCAAGTTGTGGAACTCGGTACCACCGATTCGGCTCAGGCCATTGTACATGTAGTTTTTGTTCTGATCGAGAATTGCAAATCGGTGTGACCGAGTTCAGGACTTTGTGAAACCCTAGCAGTCTTGGTGCCACCGAACTGTGACTCGGTCTGACCGAGTTCACTAGTTTAGATTCCAACAACTGCTTCGGTATCACCAGGTGTACAAATTGGTTGATCCGAAATGCTTTCTATGGAAAACTAAAACTAAGTTTTTGACTCATTCTTTTGCAAAAATCTCTGCATTTTGTGATGGTCATCCACTCTATCTCATCTATATCTATTCACAGGGTCTGTTGTCAGTGTTTGCAATATGTCTGATCAGAGTGACAGACAGAACAGGTCAGAGGAGCAGGTTCACCTGAGTGAGGGCACTAGTCCCTCTAGCAGTTCAGATGATGGTAGCAGGAGCACCCCAAGCAACTTACCCAAAGCTGCCACCAGGGCCGGAAAGAAGAAGACCTCCGAATCTGAGGATGAAGACTATGTGGTAGTTGAGGATGAGTCCACTTCCAAGAAGAAAGTGGTTAAGAAGGAATATAGCACTGCTGCTGCCACCAATCCGGGCATGAAGCAAAAGGTTCCTGCAAAGAGAATTCCAATGTCTAAGGCCAGAGCATCTACTCAAGTCCCTTTGGGATCTGAACCCAAAGAGGCTGCTGCAGAAGGGAAGAAGAGGAAGGAGAGGATCAAAAAGACCATTGCTAGAGTGCTTGGGAGATCCTCAATCATGAGAGATTCTGAAGAGGAAGAGGAAGAAGAGGTTGCTGCACCAGCACCCAAGGCACAAAAGCTGATGGGTGATGCTATAAAGTCAGGGGTTGCAACATCAAAGCCCAAAGAAGCACCCAAAGCAGCCTCCAAGCCCAAGAGTGCACCTAAGAGGAATACCAGGAGCATACCAGCTGCTGAGAAGAACAAGGCCCCAGTGCCTGAAGTTGCTGCTGATGAAGATGATGAAGGACAAGTCCTGAGAAAGCTCAAACCCAAGGTTCCAGACCACAATGATGCTCATCCTGTGGCTGAGAACATGAAGATCAAGAGAGACTCAGGGTTGAGGCTATGGAGAGAGTCAGATCCATATGCCACCAGGAGAAGGACTGCTGTTGATTACAGGTTCCACACAAAGTAACATCAGGATTTCTATGAGACAATCTTGTTGGACAAGAAGCCTATAGTGTGTGATATGAGGTGGGTCAACTGGACCTACATGAAGGAGAATGAAGAACACTATCCTGCAGTGTATGACAGCTTCAGTGCGTGTGGAGTTGCATACTTTGTTGGGCAAAAGCTCACAAACTGGAATGATGAGCTCATTATGCAATTCTACCCCACAACACATTTCTATCCAGATCGCAGAATAGTTTGGATGTCTGAAGGAACGAGATACCAATCAACTATTAAGGAATGGGCCAATCTGATCAATGCCCCAAAGGAAAGTGAAGATGACTTGGATGTTTATGCCAAGAAAAAGATGGATCACAATTCTATGTCACAGATGTACAAGGAGATCCCAGACAAAGCTCTTGAGACTTTCAAGTTTGGGTCAGTCCATTTTCTTATGTCAGGACTGCCAACGATCAACTAGATCCTAAGGCACACTCTTTTGCCCAAGTCAGGTGACCACAACATGATCAGAGGGCATGCAATTAATTTGCTACACATATTTGATGTGCCACAGAAATTCAAGGTCATGAGCCTCATGGTTGAGACTATCAAGAGGACAACAGCAGACCAAAAGAGAAGTTGTGGATATGCCCCACAAATTCAGCAGTTGATTAACTCAAAGATGGGCACAGAAAAGTATCTGCTGGATAAGGAACACTTTGTTCTCTATACTTTAAGGACAAGCAAGTGGTTATGGATGAAGATGAACCATCCTCAGTACAAGCACAAGCCAAGAGAGAGAAGGCAAAAACAGAAAAAGCTGCAAGGATGCCAACTACTGAAGAAGCATCTCAGTATCTCCTGAAGAGCAAGCAAGATCAGCTTGGCTACCTGATTGCATCCACTCTGAGGATTGAGAAGGGACTGGCCACCCTGACTGAAAACCAAGAGAGCTTGGAAAGAATCGTGGAGCAAAAATTCTATGACTTGGATGTGAAGGTAACTGAGATTCAGTCTGTTGTGGAGCAACTTCAAGATGATATGCAGGAGAGGAAGGGCAAGACAACCACCGATGCATTTGCCAGAGTGCCTAGAGCTCAGAGGTCTGTTGCAGTGCCTGTTTCAGACACCAGAGCCACATCATTTGGACCAGCTACAGCTTCAGTGCCACCAGCTCCAGCACCTACTCCATCAGCTCCATCTACTTCGACTGAAGCCTTTGTTCTTGGAGTTCTTCGGACACCACCACCAGAAGACCAAGCTTGAGAGACGTTTTAGTGCTATGCATTTTCTATGAACTTTTTGGTAACTTGTTGCCAAAGGGGGAGAAACATGTATAGATCATAGGCTTCGAGAGAGAGCGTTGCTTTTTATTCTCTCTTTCTTTGATGGTTGAACTTTGTTTGTCTTTTGATTGCTTGAGATACTATGCTATTATCTGTGAGACACTGATCATCATGTGGTTGATCATAAGCTACACTTATGCTTGTTAGATGATATTATCTTACTTATCCTTATATGATCATTCACTTTGCTTGGTGATGAGTGCATGTATTCAATCTTTATTATTTTGAGCGCTCCACCAAGATGTATGTGACATGGAAGAGTAACCCATGATCCTAACTCATTGTGCATTTGCAGTCCAAAGCAAATCTTAAGATATGCACAAATTTAGGGGGAGCTCTTGCTTTTCACATACTTCTCAAAGCGACAATATCTTTCACTCTTATTATCATTTGTCGAAGCTTTGATCTATATGTTGTCATCAATTACCAAAAAGGGGGAGATTGAAAGTGCAACTATCCCTGGGTGGTTTTGGTAATTCCTAACAACATATAGCTCATTGAGCTAACATTATTCCAAGATTAATATTTCAGAAAAAGCTCAATGAATGGCATGGCATGGATGAGGAAAGTGGATCCCTCAAAATTCTAAGGACAAAAAGTTTGGCTCAATCTTGAAGCTCAAGACTCTACATTTTATATTTTAGTGATCCAAGATCACATTGAGTCTATAGGAAAAGCCAATACTATCAAGGAGGGATGAGGTGTTGCTTAATGGCTTGCTTGCTCAAAATGCTTAGTGATATGCTCCAAAATCCTCAACTACCTTCCCGCATCCACATATGACCTAAACCAAAAGTCAAACTCGGCCCCACCGATTCTTTCTATCCGGCGCCACCGAGTTTCAAATGTCATAGCCACTGCCACAAACCCTAGGCAAATCAGTCTCACCAATAGGGATCTCGGTCTCACCGAGATGGGATTGTAATCTCTCTGTTTCCCTTCGTAACGTTTCAGTCTTACCGAGATGAGTGATCGGTCCCACCGAGATTGCAATGTAAACTCTCTGTTTCCCTTTTGTAACATTTCGGTCTCACCGAGATGAGCGAATCGGTCCCATCGAGTTTACCTGACCAACTCTCTGGTTAGCTTATTACCAAAATCGGTCCTACCGAGTTTGTGTAATCGGTCACACCGAGATCACATTATGCCCTAACCCTAACCATATCGGTCCTACCAAGTTGCATCTCAATCCCACCGAAAATCCTAACGGTCACTAGGTTTGCTGAATCAGTCCGACCGAGTTTAACCATTCGGTCCCACCGAGTTTGGAAAATTGTGTGTAACGGTTAGATTTTGTGTGGAGGCTATATATACCCCTCCACCCACTCTTCATTCAAGGACACAACCATCAGAACATACCTACACTTCCAATACACATTTTCTGAGAGAGAACTACCTACACTTGTGTTGAGGTCAAGATATTCCATTCCAACCATATGAATCTTGATCTCTAGCCTTCCCCAAGTTGCTTTTCACTCAAATCTTCTTTTGTAACATCCTAATTTTATTAAATTTGGATGTTAATAGAATCATTCAATGCATCTCATATTTCTTGCATTTTGGAGTTTTTGAAATATTCAAATAATAGTTTTCCACTCGAGAAAAACAAATGAGAGGGGATAAGATGACTTCCTCAAAATATAAAAAAAGTGGGAACTTTTTTTTGAATATTACTTTAAGTTTTGGAGTTGTTTGGTATTTATTTTATTTGCAAAAAGTGCATTAGTTGCATTAGGAAATTATTTTCAAAATGTGATGTGCTTAAGTTAATGTTCATTAGGCTCTAAATATTATGTAGTTATTTTAGAAATTAATTGGGTGTTTTTATTAATTCTTTTGAATTATTTAGGGCCACTTTAGTGTTCGGTGTTTAAAAAAAACACACGCACGCACTCACCGCAGCCTGGACTGAAACTGGGTTCGGCCCAGGAGCGCCCCAACCGGCCCAGTTGGCCATTTGGCCCAAGGCCAGCGCCCGAAACCTCCCGCACCGGTCGACCGCTTCGCGCCCGCCCTCGCTCGCTACCGCCGCCGCCACTGACTGGTGGGCCCCGCTCCACCTCATCTCCCCCAACCTCCCGCTTGCCCCGCTCGGATGAGCTCGCCGCCGCGCTCCCGCAACCGTCGGGCGAGGCCCTCGCGGATAACGCTTATCCACGGCACCCGCACGCCCTCCCCTCGCCTATAAATGCCCCGGGCTCCCCTCTCTCGATCTCGTCGTCCTGCTTCTTCCCACGCCGCCCCTACCGCCCTGAATCGCCGCTTGGATCTCGCCGGCCGAACGGACCTCGCCGGAGCATTTCGCTGCTAGTAAACCACCCCGAGCCCTTGTTCCTTCGTCAATCTTGCCACCGTGAACTCGCGCATCTTGTTGCCATCTTTTTCTCGCCTAGGTCCCGCCGGAGACGATGCCCCGATGACGCCCGACCTCGCCGAAGCCCACGGAGCGCTGCCGCCTTCGCCTCGCCGACCCCAACGCCCCTGAGGAGCCCTGATGCCACCATCCGGACACCCAAGCCGCGCCACACCTCCCCGTCTTCTTCCCCGACGCCGAGGACCGCCGTAGCCGCTGCCCCGCCATCACCCGACGTAGCGCTGCCATCCTCTGCTCGTCGCCGGCCACCACCACCCGCTGTAAGCCGCCGCCCCACCCTCGCCTAGATTAGATTAGGTTAGTTGTTTTTTTAGTTGAACCGGCATGCGGTTAACCGTGGTTTTTATTTGAAAAAACTACCGGTCGGTTTCCTTAAGACCATGCGGTTTTATTTAAACAGAGCGTCAATTTTTATTTAGTTAGCCGCTGCCGCTGTTTTTCTTATTTGGCGGCCGTTCGCCGTATAGTCTCCGCAGCGGACGCTGCTCGGCCAGCCAGGAGCCGCCACGTGGCCAAAGACCTGTTTGCAGTAGTTTTCTTCACCATTTAGTCCCTGTAAATAGCAGATTAGTCCCTGATCTTAGATTATCCATAACTTTTTAATCATACATCCAAACTCGATGAAACCAGCAGAAAATTCTTCGTATTGTTTAGATCTATCCAGTAGCATAGTTTTTGCAAACTTTTGTTAGATTCAAATTTGAATTTATTCAGATTCGAATTCAAACTTCAAATAGCCATATCTCCCAAACCGTAGCTCCGATTAAGTTGATTCCTTTTGCATGTTGTCACCGTAGCAAAGCCCTATCACCTGGACCTTTGTCACAATAATTTTCACACGCTAGATTCTGCCCTTTAATATTTTTTTACTAGTATGCATAGTATGCACTATATTTCACATCACTCTTTGAACCATAGGCCTATGTTGTTTTGCACTTAGAGTATTTCTGTAGTAGCTTAGTGTGTTGTATGTTCGTTTGGTTTTTCCGAGACTTTTTGCTATGCATGTTCTTTTGGTCTCTGGAATGTTGCTTATGTTTGTTTATCTTCTTTGCGATAGATTGCCCGGAGTGCGAAGCAGAATATTATCAGTCTTTAGAATTCAACCAGCAGTACCAAGGCAAGTTGCATCTTGATCATGTTTCATTACCTATGTTTTTATTATGCACTTAGTTCTTTGCGGTAGGACTGCATGGTAGGAAACTGGTGCCACATGACTTTGCTTTTCACCCAGTAGTTCATTGAGGTAGGTCTGAACCATATAACTTTGTCACCATCGTTTTACTTTATGTTGCTATGCTAAGTAGACGTGGATTGGGGAGTGATCATTGTGAGAGATGAGTGACAATGTAGTAAATAAGACCTAAGTTAAATAATGAACTACCTGGGCGGAAACTTGTGGGAATGGTGGCGAAGTACAGTGGGGCACGCATGGGAAATCCATGGTGGTGCACCACTAGTGGACCGTCCGCTCAGGCTCAAAGAGATCAATCGTATTCCCATGTCTAGAAGCTTACGTGTGCAGCCACAGGCCAATATGGGCTCTGGCTTAGTTGAGTAGTTAGTGTGCCCCCTTCCGGGATGGGCTAGCAGATGTAGAATGATGTAGGTGTACCGGCCTATCCGTGGGTTAAGGGGGAACATTTTCGAAAGGCTATGTCTCGATCTTCCGATCATGGAGGTGGTCGAGTCTTGTGGGGAAAAGTGCACAACCTCTGCAGAGTTTTCAACCTAATCGATTAGCCGTGTCCCCGGTTACGGACAACTTGAGCATCTAGTAGTGGAAATGCCGGGAGATCTCCTCACCTTTAATTAAACAGTTGGGTTTTAAATGAAACTTGGGGACGGATGGAGTTGGATTTGCCAACTCATCCTATGCAAATGTGTAGTAGTAGAATAACAATCTTTTCTAATAGGGAAAAACTAGCTTTATGTAAAAAACTAAACTTAGAGCTTTCCACCAGCCAAACTGCATGTAAAAGTAGGTTCATTACACTATGATGTGACTTGCCAGTACATTCAATGTACTGACCCATTTGGCTGCAACTTATCACGTTGCAGATATATCCGACGAGGATTAAGGTGCGATAGGTCGATGTTCTACACTCAACCTTGCTCGTGGAGTTGGACTCATTTACTTCTTTGCTTCCGCTGTATTTGCTTATTGGCTTTATGCCCTATTTTGTAATAAATGTATTGCTCCTGGACTATCGATGTAATAAAGAGATGTGTGTTATTTCTGTTATTTCATCGAGTACTGTGTGTGCTAGCAAGTCGATCCAGGGACTAGCACGGTAAGCACAGAGACTTCGACTCTTACCGAGTCGGGTCGCTACAAGATGGTATCAGAGCACACGTTGACTGTAGGACGCGACCCCTAGAAATGGAGAAAAGCCATAGGATAAAAACTATAGTTTTCATTTTCCATATATATCCTTTGGTCTCGTACCTTCTCTGCTTCAATACTAATTTCTTCTCTTTTTCAAAATGTAGATGTCGTCCGCCCTTGTTGAGTTCGAGCAGCCCGATGAGACCATGCCCTTTGGAAGGCAGCTGGTGAAGATCACGAAGCACCTGAAGATTGGGCTTCCCACATTCACTGGAACCTTCACAGCCACCCTGCCCAAGGAGACACGTTGGAGGATCGATGCTCATATCCCCGGACGCATCCTCGGAAACCGCACCAAGCCCATTGACTTCCATGTGGATACCGCAACATGGGGCTTGGGCAGGGGTATCGCTGCTCACATTGCTCTCGGACGCATTCGGGAGGTGTATGACGAAGACCTCAAGAGGACCTCCTTCGTGATGTACGGACGCCGCGACGCAGATGGAGATGTGGTGCGTACCCTGGAGGACGAGACGATAGCATCCCATATCCAGGACATGGAGGAGCACATTCGTATGATGGAGCTGGAGCTGTCCGACAACATGGTCGTCATCAAGAACCTCATGACCCGCAAGGCCGAGCTAGAGGAGGAGCTCCAGGACGCTCGCATCGAGCACGAGGGAGAGCTGGATGCACTACAGGAGAAGATCGACGACCTGAAGCTTGAGCTCGAGGAGGCCGAGGAGAAGCTGGATGAGGGAGAAAACATCCAGGAGGATCACTCGTATGGTGCCTATGTCAGCCAGGAGAGGGACCAAAATTATGAGCTCAGAGATGACGACACGGAGAGCGATGCAAGGACACCCGATGTTGACATGGTTGACTGGTCCTCATCTGATGAGAGCTAGATTTTATACCACCATGAGAGTTAGATTTTATACCACCATGAGAGTTAGATTTTATACCACCATGAGAGTTTAGAAAGTTGATTTCGTTATCCGATTAGTTTTTTTCATTTGTAAGACCTTGTCAAATCTTGTGACATGGCTTACCTTAGGTTTGATTATTCATGTGAACCTCTTTGTTTGAAATTGAATTGGAGTGATTTGAAGTTTTATTGCTATCATGTGCATATGGGTAGTGTTATTTTACTCGCTAGGCCTTGTTCTATTCTAACTCCTCATCCACTCTGAAACTCATCAGATGCCTCCAAGACGTGACCCCGGATTCAACTTTCCGCCGGAGCTTACGCAATTGATCCAACAACAGAATGCTCTTATGCAGATGCTCATTCAGAACCAGAACCAGAACAACAACAACAACAACAACAACAACAACAACAACCACAACAACAACAACAACAACAACAACAACAACAACAACAACAACAACAACAACAACAACAACCCACCGCCGCCACCCCCGGTTGACAGTCTTACCCATTTTCTAAGGCTGAACCCACCCGTGTTCTCCAGTAGCACAAAGCCGATCGTCGCAGATGACTAGCTCCGCAAGATAGGAAGGGAGCTAGCCACGGCAGGATGCAATGATGCGGAGAAGGTGAAGTTTGCTGCCCACCAGCTGGATGGACCGGCAGCTGCTTGGTGGGAGAACTACACCACCACATACCCCATGGAGAATGTGACTTGGGCTCAGTTCCAGCGGGCGTTCCGCACTTCTCATGTTTCAGCTGGAGCCATGAGTCTGAAGAAGAAGGAGTTCCACAGCTTGCGCTAGGGATGACGCACGGTATCTCAGTATGTTGATGAGTTCAGTAAGTTGGCCCATTACGCCCCAAAGGACGTGGCCACCGATGCAGCCAAGCAGGAGAAGTTTTTGGAGGGACTGAACGATGAGTTGGGAGTTCGGTTAACTGTGGCAACATTTTCGGACTATCAGGAGCTGGTTGATAAGGCTATCATTCTTGAAGGCAAGCACCAGCAGATGGAGAATCGTAAGAGGAAGTACGGTCACGGGAAGTATAACTCGGGAGTTCAACAGAAACCTCGCTACAGCCCGTACTCAGGGAGTTCTGGATCAGGCACAAGCAAGTTTGGAGGGAATCACCATAACCATGGGGACCACATTCACCATGGAGGGAATGGACACAACCACCATGGTCACAAGCAGGGCAATGGTAATGGAGGAAATGGCAATCAGTAGCATTTCAATTCTTCCACACCGATGAAGAAGGACTTGAGTCACATCACCTGCTTCAAGTGCAAGAAGACATGTCACTACTCCAATGAGTGCCCTGAGGCGCAGAATGGAAATGGAAATGGCAATGGGAGTTCTGGAGGCAAGAAGCCCAATCCATTCACTAAGGGACATGTGAATCATGTCAATGTGGAAGACGTTTATGAGCAGCCTGACGCAGTGATTGGTAAGTTCTTGGTTAATTCATTTCCAGCACTCATTCTTTTTGACACTGGTGCATCGCATTCATTCATATCAAGGGGATTTGTGGATAAACATAAGTTGCCTACCATAGCTCTTAAGGCACCCATTCTAGTGAGTTCCCCAGGAGCCGAGTCTATGGCTAGTCAGGGATGTTTCCAATTGCCTTTGAACATAGGGGGACATGTTTTTCCCACAGATATGATTATACTAGAATCGCAAGGGTTGGATGTAATCCTAGGGATGGATTGGATGTCCAAGTATGAGGGAAACATTGATTGTGCTAGTAGATCGATTTTTCTCACCACCCCGGAGAAGAAGAGGATCAAGTACGTATCCAGGCTTAAGCCTAAGAGGACTCAGGTGAACTCTCTTACGGGAGTTGTCCAGGAAGAAGTACCAGTGGTGAAGGATTATCCCGATGTATTTCCGGATGAGTTACCGGGTATGCCGCCAGATCGGGAGATTGAGTTTTTGATTGAGTTGCTGCCAGGCACAGGGCCTATCTCCAAGAGGCCGTATCGAATGCCTGCTAATGATTTGGAGGAAGTCAAGAAACAGATTAAGGAGTTACTAGAGAAAGGGTATATTCGCCCGAGTTCATCACCTTGGGGAGCCCCAGTACTTTTAGTGGAGAAGAAGGATGGAACCTTGAGAATGTGTGTGGATTACCGCTCTTTGAATGAGGTGACCATCAAGAACAAGTATCCCCTACCGATGATCAATGACTTGTTTGACCAGCTAGAAGGAGCTAGTGTTTTCTCCAAGATCGATCTTCGATCGGGTTATCACCAGTTGAAGATTCGTGAGAAGGATATACCCAAGACAGCTTTTACCACAAGGTATGGGCTTTATGAGTATACAGTCATGTCCTTTGGTTTGACTAATGCCCCTGCCTATTTTATGAACATGATGAACAAAGTATTCATGGAGTTCCTGGATAAGTTTGTTGTGGTATTCATTGATGACATATTGGTTTACTCCAAGAATGAGGAGGAACACGCTGAACATCTGCGCTTAGTTTTGGAGAAGCTCAGAGAACATCAACTTTATGCCAAGTTCAGCAAGTGTGAGTTTTGGCTGAAGGAAGTCGGATTCCTTGGACATGTAGTGTCAGGTGAAGGGATTGCAGTGGACCCTACCAAGGTAGAGTCAGTCACGGAATGGAATGCACCCACCACAGTTGGCGAGATTCGTAGTTTTCTTGGGCTTGCAGGATATTACCGGAGATTTATTGAAAATTTCTCCAAGATTGCCAGACCCATGACATCATTGTTGAAAAAGGACACCAAGTTCGTTTGGACGGAAGAGTGTGAAGCCAGCTTTCAAGAGTTGAAGAAGCGTTTGGTTACAGCCCCAGTGTTAGTCCTGCCTGACGTACACAAGGACTTTCAGGTGTACTGTGATGCTTCACGTCAGGGACTTGGAGGTGTTCTTATGCAAGAGGGGAAAGTTGTAGCTTATGCTTCACGACAGCTTCGACCTCATGAGTTGAACTATGCCACGCATGATTTGGAGTTGGCAGCTGTAGTGCATGCACTCAAGACATGGAGACACTATCTTATTGGGAATCGTTGTGATGTTTACACGGATCACAAGAGTTTGAAGTATATCTTCACGCAGAAAGAGTTGAATCTCAGGCAAAGGAGATGGTTGGAACTTATAAAGGATTATGACATGAGTCTGCATTATCATCCAGGAAAAGCCAACGTTGTGGCAGATGCTTTGAGCCGTAAGAGTTATGTTAATACCCTTACAGCAGGAGGTTTACCTCAGGAGTTATGTGATGAGCTTAGAGACCTTCAATTGGAAATAGTTCCAAGAGGTTATGTTGCCGCACTCGAGGTGCAGTCCACCTTGTTGGTAAGAATCAGAGAAGCCCAGAAGTTGGACCAAGGTATTGCTGAGATCAAAGAAATGATGAGCAAAGGGAAAGCAGAAGGATTCCGTGAGGATGAACATGGAACCATATGGTTTGAGCAACGGATTTGTGTACCCAATGACCCGGAGATCAGGAAGTTGATTCTTCAGGAGGCTCACGACTCACCATATTCGATACACCCAGGCAATACCAAGATGTATTTGGACTTGAAGGAAAGTTTTTGGTGGGCCGGTATGAAGCGAGAAATTGCCGAGTATGTGGCAATATGTGATGTATGTCAGAGAGTAAAGGCAGAACATCAGAAACCAGCAGGATTACTTCAGCCGTTGCCGATACCTGATTGGAAATGGGATAAACTTGGTATGGACTTTATCACGGGGTTACCCAGGACCCGTTCGGGTTATGATTCCATTTGGGTGATAGTGGATCGTTTGACCAAGGTTGCTCACTTCATTCCAGTGAAGACCACCTATACAAGTGCTAAGCTGGCAAAGATATATATGACCAGGATCGTATGTCTGCATGGTGTTCCAAGGAGCATCGTATCGGATAGAGGAACACAGTTTACCTCAAAGTTTTGGAAACAGTTACACGAAACTTTGGGTACCAGGCTAGAGTTCAGTACAGCCTTCCACCCACAGACTGATGGGCAGACAGAGAGAGTCAATCAGATTCTAGAGGACATGTTGAGAGCGTGTGCGCTAGACTATGGGTCTAGTTGGGATGATAACTTACCCTACGCAGAGTTCTCATACAACAACAGCTACCAAGCCAGTTTGCAGATGGCCCCTTTCGAGGCATTGTATGGAAGGAAATGCAGGACACCTTTGATGTGGGATGGAGTTGGAGATCGCAAGTTGTTTGGACCTGACTTGATCAGGGATTCTGAGGAGAAGGTCAAATTGATTCGTGACAGACTTAAGATAGCCCAGTCAAGGCAGAAAAGTTATGCCGATGCTAAACGCAAGGAAGTGATCTATGAAGTGGGAGATAGAGCATATCTTCGAGTGTCTCCACTTCGAGGTATTAAAAGATTTGGAGTCAAAGGGAAGTTAGCACCACGATTTGTGGGACCATACAAAGTTCTGGAACGTAGAGGAGAGGTTGCATACCAGTTGGAATTACCAGAGGCTTTGTCGGGAGTTCATGATGTGTTTCATGTTTCCCAGCTGAAGAAGTGTCATGCAGAGATGGCGGACATTCCTTTGAGAGATACAGTGCCACTCGAGGCAATTCAGTTGGAGAATGATCTGACTTATGAGGAGAAGCCTATTAAGATTCTTGAGACTGCAGAGAGAATCACTCGTACCAAGATCATCAAGTTCTGCAAGGTTCAGTGGAGTCACCATACCGAGGAGGAAGCCACTTGGGAATGAGAGGAAGATCTTAGGTAGGACCATCCGCACCTTTTTGCTGGCCAACCCGAATCTCGAGGACGAGATTCATCTTAAGGGGGGTAGGTTTGTAACATCCCAATTTTATTAAATTTGGATGTTAATAGAATCATTCAATGCATATCATATTTCTTTGCATTTTGGAGTTTTTGAAATATTCAAATAATAGTTTTCCACCTCGAGAAAAACAAATGAGAGGGGATAAGATGACTTCCTCAAAATATAAAAAAAGTGGGAAATTTTATTTTGAATATTACTTTAAGTTTTGGAGTTGTTTGGTATTTATTTTATTTGCAAAAAGTGCATTAGTTGCATTAGGAAAATTATTTTCAAAATGTTATGTGCTTAAGTTAATGTTCATTAGGCTCTAAATATTACGTAGTTATTTTAGAAATTATTGGGTGTTTTTATTAATTCTTTTGAATTATTTAGGGCCACTTTAGTGTTCGGTGTTTTAAAAAAACGCACGCACGCACTCACTGCAGTCCTGGACCGAAACTGGGTTCGGCCCAGGAGTGCCCCAACCGGCCCAGTTGGCCATTTGGCCCAAGGCCAGCGCCCCAGCGCCCGAAACCTCCCGCACCGGTCGACCGCTCCGCGCCCGCCCTCGCTCGCTACCGCCGCCGCCACTGACTGGTGGGCCCCGCTCCAACTCATCTCCCCCAACCTCCCGCTTGCCCCGCTCGGATGAGCTCGCCGCCGCGCTCCCGCAACCGTCGGGCGAGGCCCTCGCGGATAACGCTTATCCGCGGCACCCGCACGCCCTCCCCTCGCCTATAAATGCCCCGGGCTCCCCTCTGTCGATCTCGCCGTCCCGCTTCTTCCCACGCCGCCCCTACCGCCCGCAGTCGCCGCTTGGATCTCGCCGGCCGAACGGACCTCGCCGGAGCATTCCGCTGCCAGTAAACCACCCCGAGCCCTTGTTCCTTCGTCAATCTTGCCACCGTGAACTCGCATCTTGTTGACATCTTTTTCTCGCCTAGGTCCCGCCGGACACGACGCCCCGACGATGCCCGACCTCGCCGGAGCCCACGGAGCGCCGCCGCCTTCGCCTCGCCGACCCCGACGCCCCTGAGGAGCCCCAACGCCACCATCCGGACTCCCAAGCCGCGCCGCACCTCCCCGTCTTCTTCCCCGACGCCGAGGACCGCCGTAGCCGCTGCCCCGCCATCACCCGACGTCGCGCCACCGTCCTCTGCTCGTCGCCGGCCACCACCACCCGCTGTAAGCCGCCGCCCCACCCTCGCCCGTTAGATCGGACACCAACGGCCTAGATTAGATTAGGTTAGTTGTTTTTTTAGTTGAACCGGTACGCGGTTAACCGCGGTTTTTATTTTAAAAACTACCGGTCGGTTTCCTTTAGACCGTGCGGTTTTATTTAAACCGAGCGTCGGTTTTTATTTAGTTAGCCGTCGCCGCTGTTTTTCTTATTTGGCGGCCGTTCGCCGTATAGTCTCCGCAGCGGACGCTGCTCGGCCAGCCAGGAGCCGCCACGTGGCCAGGGACCTGTTTGCAGTAGTTTTCTTCACCATTTAGTCCCTGTAAATAGCAGATTAGTCCCTGATCTTAGATTAGCCATAACTTTTTAACCGTAGATCCAAACTCGATGAAACCAGCGGCAAATTCTTCGTATTGTTTAGATCTATCCAGTAGCATAGTTTTTGCAAACTTTTGTTAGATTCAAATTTGAATTTATTCAGATTCGAATTCAAACTTCAAATAGCCATATCTCCCAAACCGTAGCTCCGATTAAGTTGATTCCTTTTGCATGTTGTCACCGTAGCAAAGCCCTATCACCTGGACCTTTGTCACAATAATTTTCACACACTAGATTCTGCCCTTAAATATTTTTACTAGTATGCATAGTATGCACTATATTTCACATCACTCTTTGAACCATAGGCCTATGTTGTTTTGCACTTAGAGTATTTCTGTAGTAGCTTAGTGTGTTGTATGTTCATTTGGTTTTTCCGAGACTTTTTGCTATGCATGTTCTTTTGGTCTCTGGATGTTGCTTATGTTTGTTTATCTTCTTTGCGATAGATTGCCCGGAGTGCGAAGCAGAATATTATCAGTCTTTAGAATTCAACCAGCAGTACCAAGGCAAGTTGCATCTTGATCATGTTTCATTACCTATGTTTTTATTATGCACTTAGTTCTTTGCGGTAGGACTGCATGGTAGGAAACTGGTGCCACATGACTTTGCTTTTCACCCAGTAGTTCATTGAGGTAGGTCTGAACCATATAACTTTGTCACCATCGTTTTACTTTATGTTGCTATGCTAAGTAGACGTGGATTGGGGAGTGATCATTGTGAGAGATGAGTGACAATGTAGTAAATAAGACCTAAGTTAA
Source organism: Triticum aestivum (assembly GCF_018294505.1). Lineage (NCBI taxonomy): Eukaryota > Viridiplantae > Streptophyta > Magnoliopsida > Poales > Poaceae > Triticum > Triticum aestivum. The sequence continues at coordinate 466,567,695 of NC_057803.1, read as the reverse complement.
ATAATGAACTACCTGGGCGGAAACTTGTGGGAATGGTGGCGAAGTACAGTGGGGCACGCATGGGAAATCCATGGTGGTGCACCACTAGTGGACCGTCCGCTCAGGCTCAAAGAGATCAATCGTATTCCCATGTCTAGAAGCTTACGTGTGCAGCCACAAGCCAATATGGGCTCTGGCTTAGTTGAGTAGTTAGTGTGACCCCTTCCGGGATGGGCTAGCAGATGTAGAATGATGTAGGTGTACCGGCCTATCCGTGGGTTAAGGGGGAACATTTTCGAAAGGCTATGTCTCGATCTTCCGATCATGGAGGTGGTCGAGTCTTGTGGGGAAAAGTGCACAACCTCTGCAGAGTTTTCAACCTAATCGATTAGCCGTGTCCCCGGTTACGGACAACTTGAGCATCTAGTAGTGGAAATGCCGGGAGATCTCCTCACCTTTAATTAAACAGTTGGGTTTTAAATGAAACTTGGGGACGGATGGAGTTGGATTTGCCAACTCATCCTATGCAAATGTGTAGTAGTAGAATAACAATCTTTTCTAATAGGGAAAAACTAGCTTTATGCAAAAAACTAAACTTAGAGCTTTCCACCAGCCAAACTGCATGTAAAAGTAGGTTCATCACACTATGATGTGACTTGCCAGTACATTCAATGTACTGACCCATTTGGCTGCAACTTATCACGTTGCAGATATATCCGATGAGGATTAAGGTGCGATAGGTCGATGTTCTACACTCAACCTTGCTCGTGGAGTTGGACTCATTTACTTCTTTGCTTCCGCAGTATTTGCTTATTGGCTTTATGCCCTATTTTGTAATAAATGTATTGCTCCTGGACTATCGATGTAATAAAGAGATGTGTGTTATTTCTGTTATTTCATCGAGTACTGTGTGTGCTAGCAAGTCGATCCAGGGACTAGCATGGTAAGCACAGAGACTTCGACTCTTACCGAGTTGGGTCGCTACATCTTTCCACCAAATCCAAATCCCGTGAGAGAGAGTTGAGTGTTGGGGATACTATCATTTGAAGCACAAGAGCAAGGAGTTCATCATCAACACACCATTTGTTACTTCTTGGAGAGTGGTGTCTCCTAGATTGGCTAGGTGTCACTTGGGAGCCTCCGACAAGATTGGGGAGTTGAACCAAGGAGTTTGTAAGGGCAAGGAGATCGCCTACTTCGTGAAGATCTACCGCTAGTGAGGCAAGTACTTCGTGGGCGACAACCATGATGGAATAGACAAGGTTGCTTCTTCGTGGACCCTTCGTGGGTGGAGCCCTTCGTGGACTCGTGCAACCGTTACCCTCCGTGGGTTGAAGTCTCCATCAACGTGCCACCTATCAGAACCACGACAAAAACATCCGTGTCTCCTATTGCGTTTGAATCCTCCAAACCCTCCTCTTTACATTCTTGCAAGTTGCATGCTTTACTTTCCGCTGCTCATATACTCTTTTGCATGCTTGCTTGAATTGTGTGGAGATTGCTTGACTTGTGCTAAGATAGCTAAAATCTGCCAAGAACTAAAATTGGGAAAAGGCTAGATTTTTATTGTGTCAAGTAGTCTAATCACCCCCCTCTAGACATACTTTTGTTCCTACAAGTGGTATCAGAGCTTTGGTCTCCATTTGCTTTGATTTCCATAGCTTTTGGCGGTCATAGCCTTGGTCTCACAACCTAGGAGAGTGTGGCGTCTAGCGAGGGAAATTATCACTGTAGAGGTCCTTACTTTGATGGCACTAATTTTGCTAGTTGGAAGCATAAGATGAAAATGCATATTCTTGGACATAACCCCGCCGTTTGGGCTATTGTGTGTATTGGCTTGCAAGGTGAATTCTTTGATGGGAAAGAACCGAACCATGAAGCCACCGCGGAAGAGTTGAAAATGCTGCAATACAACGCTCAAGCTTGTGATATCCTCTTCAACGGATTGTGCCCCGAAGAATTCAACAAAATCAGCCGTCTTGAGAATGCAAAGGAAATTTGGGATACTTTGATAGATATGCACGAAGGTACTGACTCCGTCAAGGAATCCAAATTGGATGTGCTTCAAAGTCAACTTGACAAGTTCAAAATGAAGGATGGTGAAGGTGTTGCTGAAATGTACTCTAGCCTTGCTCTTATCACAAATGAGATTGCCGGCTTACGGAGTGAAGAGATGACCGATAGATTCATCATCAAGAAGATCCTAAGAGCCTTGGATGGAAAATATGATACCGTGTGCACATTGATCCAAATGATGCCAAATTACAAAGATCTCAAGCCAACGGAAGTCATCGGAAGAATTGTTGCTCATGAGATGTCACTCAAGGATAAAGAGGAACTTCACAACAAATCAAGTGGTGCTTACAAAGCCTCATGTGAAGCCCCCACATCACCAAGTGAGAAACAAACCTTCAATGAAGAATTGAGCTCAATGGTGAAGAACTTCAACAAGTTCTACAAGAGTAGAAGCAAAGAGAGAAGCTCCAAGTCAAGGTCCTACAATGACAAAAGATCTTCTAGTCGAGAGCGAAACTGCTACAATTGTGGAAGGCCCGGACACTATTCCAATGAGTGTACGGCCCCCTACAAGAGAAGAGAAGATTCTCCCAAGAGAAGAAGTAGAAGAGAAGAATCACCATCTAGAGAAAGAAGGAGTAGAGATGATTGTTATGAACGAAGACCCTCACAGAGAATAAAGGATTCGGAAAGAAAGGACAAGTCATCAAGGAGCTACACAAAACGAAGACATCAAGCTCATGTTGGTGAATGGGTATCCGGCTCCGACTCTGACAACCACTCCGAGAGAAGCTATCACTCCGACTCCGAATATACTCAAGATGAAGGTGTTGCCGGTCTAGCACTTGTGACAACCAACTCCTACAACATATTTGACTCACCAAATGAAGGAGTTGGAACATGCTTCATGGCTAAAGGCCCAAAGGTATCACACCCCGAGTATGTTGATTTCAATAGTGATGAAGATGACTTGTTAGGTGATGATGATTTACTTGTTGACAACTCTAGTGATGAATACTGTGATGAAATGTCAATTAATCATGCTAATCAAGATAAAACGAATGACGACGATAAGGAGAAGATTGAGTCTCTAACTAAAGAACTAAACACTCTTAAGTTAGCTCATGAAACTATCTTAGGAGATCATCGAGAACTTTTAAGGACTCATGAGAAATTACGCTTTGAAAAGCTCAACCTTGAGCAAGAGCATGAGTTCTTAAAAGCAATCAATGATGATCTTCGTAAGAAAAGTTCTTCTTACATTGCCAAGCGTTTACTCTTATCCACTTACATGCCTCAAGTCAAGTCTAGTAACAAGAACAAGAAAGATTCTTCCTCTAGTAGTAACAATAATCATGCTAAATCCAATATTGTTGCTTCTAGTAGTTCTCTTGATTCCACTAATGATTCTCTTAGCCAAGTTACACTTGAGCAAGAAAATAGCTTATTGAAGGGAATTATAGAGAAAGGTGTTTACAAGAGCCTTGCCAGAAGTAAGCAATTCGAGGAAATTGTACGCAAGCAAGGAAGGCACCGGAAGAATCAAGGTGTTGGTTTTGAACGAAAGTTCAATGCCAATGGAGTTGAGTGGGAAGAAGATCGATACCCCAAGACGAAGTTTGTTCCTTAATAAGAGAAGTATGATCCTACTTCTTTCAAAGGGACACAATCTCAAGATGATCTTCCACCACAAGACCACAAGCAAAAAGGCAAGGACAAGCTTCAAGAGGAAATTGATGCATTTGAAGAAGCTCCTAAGGCCTTGGTCAAGTGGGTTCCCAAGACTACTTCAAGTTCCACTTCATCAAGTACAACTACAACACCGAGGAGTCCCATCAAGATGGTGTGGATCCCGAAGAAGAAGAACTAGAGAGTTCTTGAGGGTTACTCCGCCAACATACTTCACTCTTATCATCTTGGCAAGAACAAGTGCAATCAACTTCCACATCTTGCACTAGTTCAAGGAGTCACAAACCCTCTTGTTGGTAAGACAATGGACAAGGTAACCTAAAAGCTTTCATAGACATCATCTTGTGTGTGCATCACTTTATGTCTATGGATATCTTTGTTTGTTCCTTGTGGGACTAACCCGTGTAGGTATTGAAAGTGCAACTCACTCTAATGGATAGCTTCAAATGATCTACATCAACATTGAGCATCCACATCTTCAACATCTACATGAAGTCATCATCGACAAAACCCAAGGTTAGTTCATCCCTCTTAAGGGGGATCTCACATCTAGGGGGAGCTTTACTCTAAGAATTGAGCTAAAGCAACTCTAATGGTGTGAACACAACAATGCTTTATGTAAAAGTGGTAACCCCACTTGTGCTTAAACGATGAGTATGACCTATGATCAAATGTTCTCATTTGACTCCTAAGTCAATATACTCATATATAGATGACCTAGTCATCGCAAATTGTTTGATAGATGCTAGAATTGGTTGTGCATGCTTTGCCACATATTTCAATTGCCATTTTATTGTGTGAGCATGTTGATTGCATATTTTACTCATTCGAGGACATCCACTTGTTGTTTTGATTTATTGGTTTTCTTTTCTTTTGCCAAGTGGATGGACAAGAATGCCTAAGAACCCTCTCTAGCTACCGAGATCACTAAGTCGATCTAGGTTTTCAATCTCGGTGCAACCAATTTGAACCTTTCGGTCACTCCGAGTTTCAGTAACTGTTTGTAGTTATGAATCTCGGTGCCACCGAGTTGTTCCACTCGGTCACACCGACAGGGTCGGGCTATATATACCCATGGGTCAAATTTTGGAAAACTTTCCGAACCTCCTCGACCCGCGCTTAGCCCGCTCTGCCTCCAGGGTCTCCGGATCGTCTTCCTCGTCGCCAGCCGCCTCCTACCGCTGGTCTCCGCCGCCGTCAATGGGAATCATCCCCGCCGTTGCCGCCGTAGCAAGTTCATCGCCGAACTAGGGTATGAACTCGATCACTGTGCTATCCCTATCTGATTCCTAGCACATTGTGTTCGCCATGTATCTTGCCATGATTGAGATCGTTCTTATCCAGTCAAAACACCCCGTAGTTTAGTCGTGAATTGAAAATTTAGGGTTAGGTTTCCGCTGAAACCATCTTGGACCCACCGAGTTGTGGAACTCGGTACCACCGATTTGGCTCAGGCCATTGCACATGTAGTTTTTGTTCTGACCGAGAATTGCAAATCGGTGTGACCGAGTTCAGGACTTTGTGAAACCCTAGCAGTCTTGGTGCCACCAAACTGTGACTCGGTCTGACCGAGTTCACTAGTTTAGATTCCAACAACTGCTTCGGTATCACCAAGTGTACAAATTGGTTGATCCGAAATGCTTTCTGTGGAAAACTAAAACTAAGTTTTTGACTCATTCTTTTGCAAAAACCTCTGCATTTTGTGATGCTCATCCACTCTATCTCATCTATATCTATTCACAGGGTCTGCTGTCAGTGTTTGCAATATGTCTGATCAGAGTGACAGCCAGAACAGGTCAGAGGAGCAGGTTCACCTGAGTGAGGGCACTAGTCCCTCTAGCAGTTCAGATGATGGTAGCAGGAGCACCCCAAGCAACTTACCCAAAGCTGCCACCAGGGCCGGAAAGAAGAAGACCTCCGAATCTGAGGATGAAGACTATGTGGTAGTTGAGGATGAGGCCACTTCCAAGAAGAAAGTGGTTAAGAAGGAATATAGCACTGCTGCTGCCACCAAACCAGGCATGAAGCAAAAGGTTCCTGCAAAGAGAATTCCAATGTCTAAGGCCAGAGCATCTACTCAAGTCCCTTTGGGATCTGAACCCAAAGAGGCTGCTGCAGAAGGGAAGAAGAGGAAGGAGAGGATCAAAAAGACCATTGCTAGAGTGCTTGGGAGATCCTCAATCATGAGAGATTCTGAAGAGGAAGAGGAAGAAGAGGTTGCTGCACCAGCACCCAAGGCACAAAACCTGATGGGTGATGCTATAAAGTCAGGGGTTGCAACATCAAAGCCCAAAGAAGCACCCAAAGCAGCCTCCAAGCCCAAGAGTGCACCTAAGAGGAATACCAGGAGCATACCAGCTGCTGAGGAGAACAAGGCCCCAGTGTCTGAAGTTGCTGCTGATGAAGATGATGAAGGACAAGTCCTGAGAAAGCTCAAGCCCAAGGTTCCAGACCACAATGATGCTCATCCTGTGGCTGAGAACATGAAGATCAGGAGAGACTCAGGGTTGAGGCTATGGAGAGAGTCAGATCCATATGCCACCAGGAGAAGGATTGTTGTTGATTACAGGTTCCACACAAAGGAACAGCAGGACTTCTATGAGACAATCTTGTTGGACAAGAAGCCTATAGTGTGTGATATGAGGTGGGTCGACTGGACCTACATGAAGGAGAATGAAGAACACTATCCTGGAGTGTATGACAGCTTCAGTGTGTGTGGAGTTGCAGACTTTGTTGGGCACAAGCTCACAAACTGGAATGAGGAGCTCATTATGCAATTCTACCCCACAACACATTTCTCTCCAGATGGCAGAATAGTTTGGATGTCTGAAGGAACGAGATACCAATCAACTATTGAGGAATGGGCCAATCTGATCAATGCCCCAAAGGAAAGTGAAGATGACTTGGTTGTTTATGCCAAGAAAAAGATGGATCACAATTCTATGTCACAGATGTACAAGGAGATCCCAGACAAAGCTCTTGAGACTTTCAAGTTTGGGCCAGTCCATTTTCTTCTGTCAGGACTGCCAACGATCAACTGGATCCTAAGGCACACTCTTTTGCCCAAGTCAGGTGACCACAACATGATCAGAGGGCATGCAATTAATTTTCTACACATATTTGATGTGCCACAGAAATTCAAGGTCATGAGCCTCATGGTTGAGACTATCAAGAGGACAGCAGCAGACCAAAAGAGAAGTTGTGGATATGCCCCACAAATTCAGGAGTTGATTAACTCAAAGATGGGAACAGGAAAGTATCTATTGGATAAGGAACACTTTGCTTTCTATCCTGACTTTGAGGACAACCAAGTGGTTATGGATGAAGATGAACCATCCTCAGTACAAGCACAAGCCAAGAGAGAGAAGGCAAAAACAGAAAAAGCTGCAAGGATGCCAACTACTGAAGAAGCATCTCAGTATCTCCTGAAGAGCAAGCAAGATTAGCTTGGCTACCTGATTGGATCCACTCTGAGGATTGAGAAGGGACTGTCCACCCTGACTCAAAACCAGGAGAGCTTGGAAAGAATCGTGGAGCAAAAATTCTATGACTTGGATCTGAAGGTAATTGAGATTCAGTCTGTTATGGAGCAACTTCAAGATGATATGCAGGAGAGGAAGGGCAAGACAACCACAGATGCATTTGCCAGAGTGCCTAGAGCTTAGAGGTCTGCTGCAGTGCTTGTTCCAGACACCAGAGCCACGTCATCTGCACCAGCTACAGCTTCAGTGCCACCAGCTCCAGCACCTACTCCATCAGCTCCATCTACTTCGACTGAAGCCTTTGTTCTTGGAGTTCTCCGGACACCACCACCTGAAGACCAAGCTTGAGAGACGTTTTAGTGCTATGCATCTTCTATGAACTTTTTGGTAACTTGTTGCCAAAGGGGGAGAAACATGTATAGATCATAGGCTTCGAGAGAGAGCGTTGCTTTTTATTCTCTCTTTCTTTGATGGTTGAACTTTGTTTGTCTTTTGATTGCTTGAGATACTATGCTATTATCTGTGAGACATTGATGATCATGTGGTTGATCATAAGCTACACTTATGCTTGTTAGATGATATTATCTTACTTATCCTTATATGATCATTCACTTTGCTTGGTGATGAGTGCATGTATTCAATCTTTATCATTTTGAGCGCTCCACCAAGATGTATGTGACATGGAAGAGTAACCCATGATCCTAACTCATGGTGCATTTGCAGTCCAAAGCAAATCTTAAGATATGCACAAATTTAGGGGGAGGTCTTGCTTTTCACATACTTCTCAAAGCGACAATATCTTTCACTCTTATTATCATTTGTCGAAGCTTTGATATATATGTTGTCATCAATTACCAAAAAGGGGGAGATTGAAAGTGCAACTATCCCTGGGTGGTTTTGGTAATTCCTAACAACATATAGCTCATTGAGCTAACATTATTCCAAGATTAATATTTCAGGAAAATCTCAATGAATGGCATGGCATGGATGAGGAAAGTGGATCCCTCAAAATTCTAAGGACAAAAAGTTTGGCTCAAGCTTGAAGCTCAAGACTCTACATTTTATATTTTAGTGATCCAAGATCACATTGAGTCTATAGGAAAAGCCAATACTATCAAGGAGGGATAAGGTGTTGCTTAATGGCTTGCTTTCTCAAAATGCTTAGTGATATGCTCCAAAATCCTCAAGTACCTTCCCACATCCACATATGACCTAAACCAAAAGTCAAACTCGGCCCCACCGATTCTTTCTATCCGGCGCCACCGAGTTTCAAATGTCATAGCCACTGCCACAAACCCTAGGCAAATCAGTCTCACTGATAGGGATCTCGGTCTCACCGAGATAGGATTGTAATCTCTCTGTTTCCCTTCGTAACCTTTCGGTCTTACCGAGATGAGCGATCGGTCCCACCGAGATTGCAATGTAAACTCTCTGTTTCCCTTTCATAACATTTTGGTCTCACCGAGATGAGCGAATCGGTCCCACCGAGTTTACCTGACCAACTCTCTGGTTAGCTTATTACCAAAATTGGTCCTACCGAGTTTGTGTAATCGGTCACACCGAGATCACGTTATGCCCTAACCCTAACCATATCGGTCCTACCGAGTTGCATCTCAGTCCCACCGAAAATCCTAACGGTCACTAGGTTTGCTGAATCGGTCCGACCGAATTTAACCATTCGGTCCCACCTAGTTTGGCAAATCGTGTGTAACGGTTAGATTTTGTGTGGAGGCTATATATACCCCTCCACCCACTCTTCATTCGTGGAGAGAGCCATCAGAACATACCTACACTTCCAATACACAGAGAACTACCTACACTTGTGTTGAGGTCAAGATATTCCATTCCAACCATATTTGATCTTTAGCCTTCCCCAAGTTGCTTTCCACTCAAATCTTCTTTTGTAACATCCCAATTTTATTAAATTTGGATGTTAATAGAATCATTCAATGCATCTCATATTTCTTGCATTTTGGAGTTTTTGAAATATTCAAATAATAGTTTTCCACTCGAGAAAAACAAATGAGAGGGGATAAGATGACTTCCTCAAAATATATAAAAAAAAGTGGGAAATTTTATTTTGAATATTACTTTAAGTTTTGGAGTTGTTTGGTATTTATTTTATTTGCAAAAAGTGCATTAGTTGCATTAGGAAATTAATTTCAAAATGTGATGTGCTTAAGTTAATGTTCATTAGGCTCTAAATATTATGTAGTTATTTTAGAAATTAATTGGGTGTTTTTATTAATTCTTTTGAATTATTTAGGGCCACTTTAGTGTTCGGTGTTTAAAAAACGCACGCACGCAGTCACCGCAGCCTGGACCGAAACTGGGTTCGGCCCAGGAGCGCCCCAACCGGCCTAGCTGGCCATTTGGCCCAAGGCCAGCGCCCTAGCGCCCGAAACCTCCCGCACCGGTCGACCGCTTCGCGCCCGCCCTCGCTCGCTACCGCCGCCGCCACTGACTGGTGGGCCCCGCTCCACCTCATCTCCCCCAACGTCCCGCTTGCCCCGCTCGGATGAGCTCGCCGCCGCGCTCCCGCAACCGTCGGGCGAGGCCCTCGCGGATAACACTTATCCGCGGCACCCGCACGCCCTCCCCTCGCCTATAAATGCCCCAGGCTCCCCTCTGTCGATCTCGCCGTCCTGCTTCTTCCCACGCCGCCCCTACCGCCCGTAGTCGCCGCTTGGATCTCGCCGGCCGAACGGACCTCGCCGGAGCATTCCGCTGCCAGTAAACCACCCCGAGCCCTTGTTCCTTCGTCAAGCTTGCCACCGTGAACTCGCGCATCTTGTTGACATCTTTTTCTCGCCTAGGTCCCACCGAAGACGACACCCCGATGACGCCCGACCTTGCCGGAGCCCACGGAGCGCCGCCGCCTTCGCCTCGCCGACCCCGACGCCCCTGAGGAGCCCCGACGCCACCATCCGGACGCCCAAGCCGTGCCGCACCTCCCCGTCTTCTTCCCCGACGCCGAGAACCGCCGTAGCCGCTGCCCCGCCATCACCCGACGTCGCGCTGCCATCCTCTGCTCGTCGTCGGCCACCACCACCCGCTGTAAGCCGCCGCCCCACCCTCGCCCGTTAGATCGGACACCAACGGCCTAGATTAGATTAGGTTAGTTGTTTTTTAGTTGAACCGGTACGCGGTTAACCGTGGTTTTTATTTTAAAAAAACTACCGGTCGGTTTCCTTTTGACCGTGCGGTTTTATTTAAACAGAGCATCGATTTTTATTTAGTTAGCCGCCGCTGCTGTTTTTCTTATTTGGCGGCCGTTCGCCATATAGTCTCCGCAGCGGACGCTGCTCGGCCAGCCAGGAGCCGCCACATGACCAGGGACCTATTTGCAGTAGTTTTTTTCACATACTTCTCAAAGCAACAATATCTTTCACTCTTATTATCATTCGTCGAAGCTTTGATCTATATGTTGTCATCAATTACCAAAAAGGGGGAGATTGAAAGTGCAACTATCCCTGGGTCGTTTTGGTAATTCCTAACAACATATAGCTCATTGAGTTAACATTATTCCAAGATTAATATTTCAGGAAAAGCTCAATGAATGGCATGGCATGGATGAGGAAAGTGGATCCCTCAAAATTCTAAGGACAAAAAGTTTGGCTCAAGGTTGAAGCTCAAGACTCTACATTTTATATTTTAGTCATCCAAGATCACATTGAGTCTATAGGAAAAGCCAATACTATCAAGGAGGGATGAGGTGTTGCTTAATGGCTTGCTTGCTCAAAATTCGTAGTGATATGCTCCAAAATCCTCAACTACCTTCCCACATCCACATATGACCTAAACCAAAAGTCAAACTCGGCCCCACCGATTCTTTCTATCCGGTGCCACCGAATTTCAAATGTCATAGCCACTGCCACAAACCCTAGGCAAATCGGTCTCACCGATAGGGATCTCGGTCTCACCGAGATGGGATTGTAATCTCTCTGTTTCCCTTCGTAACATTTCGGTCTTACCGAGATGAGCGATCGGTCCCACCGAGATTGCAATGTAAACTCTCTGTTTCCCTTTTGTAACATTTCGGTCTCACCGAGATGAGCGAATCGGTCCCACCGAGTTTACCTGACCAACTCTCTGGTTAGCTTATTACCAAAATCAGTCCCACCGAGTTTGTGTAATTGGTCACACCGAGATTACGTTATGCCCTAACCCTAACCATATCGGTCCTACCGAGTTGCATCTCAGTCCCACCGAAAATCCTAACGGTCACTAGGTTTGCTGAATCGGTCCGACCGAGTTTAACCATTCGGTCCCACCGAGTTTGGCAAATTGTGTGTAATGGTTAGATTTTGTGTGGAGGCTATATATACCCCTCCACCCACTCTTCATTCGTGGAGAGAGCCATCAGAACATACCTACACTTCCAATACACATTTTGTGAGAGAGAACCACCTACACTTGTGTTGAGGTCAAGATATTCCATTCCAACCATATGAATCTTGATCTCTAGCCTTCCCCAAGTTGCTTTCCACTCAAATCTTCTTTCCACCAAATCCAAATCCCGTGAGAGAGAGTTGAGTGTTGGGGAGACTATCATTTGAAGCACAAGAGCACGGAGTTCATCATCAACACACCATTTGTTACTTCTTGGAGAGTGGTGTCTCCTAGATTGGCTAGGTGTCACTTGGGAGCCTCCGACAAGATTGTGGAGTTGAACCAAGGAGTTTGTAAGGGAAAGGAGATCGCCTACTTCATGAAGATCTACCGCTAGTGAGGCAAGTCCTTCGTGGGCGACGGCCGTGATGGAATAGACAAGGTTGCTTCTTGGTGGCCCCTTCGTGGGTGGAGCCCTCCATGGACTCGCGCAACCGTTACCCTCCGTGGGTTGAAGTCTCCATCAACGTGGATGTACGATAGCACCACCTATCGGAACCACGACAAAAACATCCGTGTCTCCAATTGCGTTTGAATCCTCCAAACCCTCCTCTTTACATTCTTGCAAGTTGCATGCTTTACTTTCCGCTGCTCATATACTATTTTGCATGCTTTCTTGAATTGTGTGGAGATTGCTTGACTTGTGCTAAGATAGCTAAAATCTGCCAAGAACTAAAATTGGGGAAAGGCTAGATTTTTATTTGGTCAAGTAGTCTAATCACCCCCCCCCTCTAGACATACTTTCGATCCTACATCGTGGTTGTCCTTGAATATTACCTTGGGGTGCCATGGGCATCCCCAAGCTTAGGCTCTTGCCACTCCTTATTCCATAGTCCATCGAATCTTTACCCAAAACTTGAAAACTTCACAACACAAAACTTAACAGAAAACTCGTAAGCTCCGTTAGTATAAGAAAGCAAAACACAACTTCAAGGTACTGTAATGAACTCATTCTTTATTTATATTTGTGTTAAACCTACTGTATTCAAACTTCTCTATGGTTTATAAACTATTTTACTAGCCATAGATTCATCAAAATAAGTAAACAACACATGAAAAACAGAATCTGTCAAAAACAGAATAGTCTGTAGTAATCTGGATCAAACGTATACTTATGGAACTCATAAAATTCTCAAATAAATTGCTGGACCTGAGGAATTTATCTATTAATCATCTGCGAAAATAATTAACTAAATATCACTCTCCAAATAAAAATGGCAGCATTTCTCGTGAGCGCTAAAGTTTCTGTTTTTTACAGCATGATCAACAAGACTTTCCCCAAGTCTTCCCAAAGGTTCTACTTGGCACAAACACTAATTAAACAACTAAAACCACATCTAAACAGAGGCTAGATGAATTATTTATTACTAAACAGGAGCAAAAATTAAGGAACAAAAATAAAATTGGGTTGTCTCCCAACAAGCGCTGTCATTTAACGCCCCTAGCTAGGCATGATGATTTCAATGATGCTCACATAAAGGATAAGAATTGAAACATAAAGAGAGCATCATGAAGAATATTACTAGCACATTTAAGTCTAACCCACTTCCTATGAATAGGTATTTTGTGAGCAAACAACTTATGGGAACAATAATCAACTTGCATAGGAAGGTAAAACAAGCATAATTTCAAAATTTTAAGCACATAGAGAGGAAACTTGATATTATTGCAATTCCTACAAGCATATATTACTCCCTCATAATAATTTTCAGTAGCATCATGAATTCAACAACATAACCAGCACCTAAAGCATTCTTTTGAGGATCTACAAGCATAGAAAATTTACTACTCTCCACATAAGCAAAATTCTTCTCATTCGGGATAGTGAGAGTATCATAAGAGACTTGAATATTATAAATTGTTTCCACATTAAAAGAGTAATGTTCAGAAAAGGGGTAACCATAATCATGACAAGTTTTATAAATATAATCCTCACTACTTTTTATAGCATATGTATCATCACAATAATTATCATAAGTAGGAGGCATGTTATTATCATTATGAATTTGCATATCAAAACTTGGGAGACTAAAAATATAATCTTCATTAAGCGTAGCATCCCCAAGCTTGGGACAAACATTCATTGCAGCAAATATATTCTCAAATATGTCATCCTCATCAAACATAGCTTCCCCAAGCTTGGGCCTTTTTGTATCATAAGCATAATCACTCTCATCATTAATAGCATGGATAGCACCAATAATATAGCAATTATTATATTCTTCCAAGCAAGTGCCAAAAAGATTTTCAAGATCATAAGAAGTATCATTATCTTCCACAATTATATTTTCATGAGGCACAATAGTAATAGGAGCAGCATTATTTGGGAGAGATATCTTTTTACCTCTCTTCCTTTTTCTTTTCTTCTTCTTCACCACATCATGCGTGGGTTCAATCCTCTTTTTGGAGCTCCTTATTAATGAGATTGGTTGAATAGGAGTCTCTTCCTTGTTACCTGATTCATCATAAGAAATAATAGGAGGATATCGGGAAGTCTCTTCCCTTTCATTAGTATTCTCTTCATCTTCTATTTGTTTTCTTTTCTTTATGTAGTTGGCAATATAAGGATTTTCAATGCAATTCACCGCACAATACATATAAACCTTCTCTAGATCAATATCGAGGAATTTCTCAAGGTTATATTTTGGAATATGCTTAGTTTGACGTTTCAATTCTTCATAACCCAAAAGCAAACTTAGTTCATTATAATGCGCAAGGGAAATCAAGTCATCACAATTTTTGGACACGATTCGGTCATGAAACAATTTGCATTTGATATTTAAATGACCATGTTCATTACAAGTTCACAAGTACGGTAAAGATATTTTAAATTTTCAGCACTCTCATCAAGACTTTCTTGCAACAATTTAGTTTCTAAACACTTATGCCTCTTGCAATATCTATCTTCCCTATTTGGTGTGTACTTGCAAACCCAATCTACTCCACAAAAATTGACATGTTTATAGGAGGCATTTTCATCATAACTAGTGCAATCATCATTAGCATCATGGATATTCAAAGAATTCGTACTAACAACATTGCAATCATGCTCATCATTCAAAGATTTAGTGCCAAACATTTTATGGATTTCTTCTTCTTGCACTTGAGCACAATTATCCTTTCCATCATACTCACGAAAGATATTAAAAAGGTGAAGTGTATGAGACAAACTTAATTCCATTTTTTGTAGTTTTCTTTTATAAACTAAACTAGTGATAAAACAAGAAACTAAAAGACTCGATTGCAAGATCTAAAGATATACCTTCAAGCACTCACCTCCCCGGCAACGGCGCCAGAAAAGAGCTTGATGTCTACTACACAACCTTCTTATTGTAGACGTTGTTGGGCCTCCAAGTGCAGAGGTTTGTAGGACAGTAGCAAATTTCCCTCAAGTGGATGACCTAAGGTTTATCAATCCATAGGAGGCGTAGGATGAAGATGGTCTCTCTCAAGCAACTCTGCAACCAAATAACAAAGAGTCTCTTGTGTCCCCAACACACCCAATACAATGGTAAATTGTATAGGTGCACTAGTTTGGCGAAGAGATGGTGAAACAAGTGGTATATGGATAGTAGATAAAGGTATTTGTAATCTGAAATATAAAAACAGCAAGGTAACGAATGATAAAAGTGAGCGTAAACGGTATTGCAATGTGTTGAAACAAGGCCTAGGGTTCATACTTTCGCTATTTTAAGTTCCCTCAACAATACTAACATAATTGGATCACATAAGTATCCCTCAACATGCAACAAAGAGTCACTCCGAAGTCACTAATAGCGGAGAACGAACGAAGAGATTATGGTAGGGTACGAAACCACCTCAGAGTTATTCTTTCCAATCAATCCGTTGGGCTATTCCTATAGGTGTCACAAACAGCCCTAGAGTTTGTACTAGAATAACACCTTAAGACACAAATCAACCAAAACACTAATGTCACCTAGATACTCCAATGTCACCTCAAGTATCCGTGGGCATGATTATACGATATGCATCACACAATCTCAATTCATCTATTCAACCAACACAAAGGACCTCAAAGAGTGCCCCAAAGTTCTATCGGAGAATCATGATGAAAACGTGTGCCAACCCCTATGCATAGGTTCCCAATGTCACGAAACCCGCAAGTTGGTCACCTTAACATACATCAAGTTGCACGTGGTATCCCATTGTCACCACAGATATCCACGACAAGACATACATCAAGTGTTCTCAAGTCTTTAAAGACTCAATCCGATAAGATTACTTCAAAGGGGAAACTCAATTCATTACAAGAGAGAAGAGGGGGAAGAAACATCATAGGATCCAAATATAATAGCAAAGCTCGCGATACATCAAGATCGTATCATCTCAAGAACACGAGAGAGAGAGAGAGATCAAACACATAGCTACTGGTACATACCCTCAGTCCCGAGGGAGAACTACTCCCTCCTCGTCATGGAGAGCACCAGGATGATGAAGATGGCCACCGGTGAGGGTTACCCTCTCCGGCAGTGTAACACCCTCGATGCGACTATATCTCCCACGTGTCGAGGCACGACTTAGAGGCATAATCGCATTGAAGGCATATGTCGCAAGTGAGGTAATCTTCACACAACCCATGTAATATAATAAGGGAAAGAGATACATAGTTGGCTTACAATCGCCACTTCACCCAATTTCATGAATAAAGCATTACATCAATCAGATACAATCAAGGCCCGACTACGGAGCCAAAAGAAAAGAAGAACCCCAAATGCGACAAAAGGTCCCCGATCGACCCCAACTGGGCTCCACTACTGATCAACTAGAGCGAAACAACACAAAGGACAAGATCTTCATCGAGCTCCTCCTGAGCTTAGTTGCGTCATCTGCACGGACTCATCGGCACCTGCAAACTGGTTTTGGAAGTATCTGTGAGCCACAGGGACTCAGCAATCTCGCACCCTCGCGATCAAGACTATGTAAGCTTATGGGAAAGGTAAAGGTATGAGGTGGAGCTGCAGCAAGCGACTAGCATATATGGTGGCTAACATACACAAATGAGAGCGAGAAGAGAAGGCAAAGCACGGTCGATAAAAGTATGATCAAGAAGTGATCCTATAGCAACCTACATCAATCATAACTCCAACAACCGTGTTCACTTTCCAGACCCCGCCGGAAAGAGACCATCACGGTTACACACGTGGTTGATTCATTTTAATTAAGGTCGACTTTAGGTTTTCTACAACCGGACGTTAACAAATTCCCATCTGCCCATAACCGCGGGCATGGCTTTCGAAAGTTCAAAACCCTGCAGGGGTGTCCCAACTTAGCCCATCACAAGCTCTCACGGTCAACGAAGGAATAGACCTCCACCCGAGACATTCCGATCAGACTCGGTATCCCGGTACAACAAGACATTTTGACAGGGTAAAACTAAACCAGCAACACCGCCCGAATGTGCCGACAAATCCCGATAGGGGCTGCACATATCTCTTTCTCAGGGCACACTCAGATGAGCCAGACGTCGGGTAAGCCAACCCAGAGTTGCCCCTGGTAGCCTCGGACATCGCTCAGTTGGACCAAC
The DNA here is from genome assembly GCF_018294505.1 of Triticum aestivum. Lineage (NCBI taxonomy): Eukaryota > Viridiplantae > Streptophyta > Magnoliopsida > Poales > Poaceae > Triticum > Triticum aestivum. The sequence continues at coordinate 466,550,592 of NC_057803.1, read as the reverse complement.
ACTTAGAGGAGCACTGGCCCGGGGGGGTAAAATAATGATGACCCTTGGGCTGGCCGACCCAAGGGAAAGAAAAAGGCTAGGTGGTGAATGGTAAAACCAATGTTGGGCATTGTTGGAAGAGCTTTACTTAAGGCGAACTATCAAGGGGTTCCCATTATAGCCCAACCGCGTAAGGGACGCAAAATCCGGGAACATAACACCGATATGACGGAAACTAGGGCGGCAAGAGTGGAAGAAAACACCAGGCATAGGGCCGAGCCTTCCACCCTTTACCAAGTATATAGATGCATTAATTAAATAAGATATATTGTGGTATCCCAACAAGTAAAACATGTTCCAACAAGGAACGGTCTCCAATCTTCACCTGCAACTAGCAACGCTATAAGAGGGGCTGAGCAAAGCGGTAACATAGCCAATCAATGGTTTGCTAGGACATGGTGGGTTAGAGGTTTGACATGGCAATTTGGGAGGCTTGCAAGCAAGTGGTAGGCATCGTAGCATTGGCATAGCAAAAGAGCGAGCAACTAGCAAGCAAAGATAGAAGTGATTTCGAGGGTATGGTCATCTTGCCTGAGATCCCGCAAGGAAGAAGAACGAGTCCATGAAGAAGATAAATGGACGTAGATGAACAGGTCCTCACAAACGCGACGTTATCGGAACCAACCCGAAGAAGCAACACCGGAAAGAAGCAAACGACATAGTAAACAACCACCACGTAGACATGGCATGATGCGCAAACAAGAATGATGCATGTCCGGTTTAATGAAGCATGACATGGCAAAGTGCACAAAAAATCCTACAAATTAAGTGGAGCTCAATATACAACGGGTTGCATATTGACGAAACACCACATTCAAGTTATTTTGTTCGATCTCGTTTATGTACCCAACAAGATTAAATGTTGTTAGCATGGCAAGAGAGTGAAGCAAAGTAAAACTACCTAACTAGTCAAGGTTAAATGAGGCCGGAAGCAACGAACAACAATTCCGGTAAATCCCCATAGCATATTTTAGATTTGGTACTGTTCTGCCCTAAACAATATTTTAGAGTTTTTAGACAAGAAAAATGAGGCCACCATGATAAACTAGGCAAAATTCTACCCCATTTACATATAAAGTTTGTTAAAAACGGAGCTACGGTTATTTAGTTATGAATTAAATCATTTTAACATGGCATAGGAGCAAATTTAAACAAACATCATTTTAAACATTTTAAACATAGATGAAAGTGGCATATTATGAAACTAGATGAAATTCTAAGCAACTTTCATATATAAATCATTTTAAACCGATGCACGGTTAGGGAGTTATTAAATGCATGAACTAGGGGGACTTTTCTGTAAAACAGGTTTTCTCTGGAAAATTAGTAAATTCGTTCGCGAAATAAAAACAGTGACTCGGGCCGAATCAAGCTGGCCCAACAGGAGAGAAAAAAAACAGAGGTGGGGCGCTAGGGTGTGGCCTCACCCATGGGCTTCGGCCCGTGAAGGAGGAGGAGGCAGGCCGACGATGCTGGGCCTGGGAGGCCAAGGCGGCCCACGCGAGCGAGGGCGTCGTCCTCCTCGCGCCTGGCGCATGAACAGGAACAGGGCGGCGGCACCCTAGGTCAACGGCGAGGCGGCAGCGGGTCTCCGGCGGAGGAGGGAGGCGGATCCCATTGGGGATGGAAGGATCCGGGTGGTGGGGGCCAGATCCCGCCGGATCCGTGGCGGTGGCGGCGAGGATCGCTGCAGGGGAGAGGAGAGAGGTTAGGGAGAGGCAGGGAGATGAAGAGGAGGGGCGGCGGAGCTCCTGCCTGGGGGTTCACCGGCGAGGGTGGTCAGCGAGGCGGCCGGCGATGCTCCGGCAAGGCGAAGGGGAGCCGGGCGCGGTCGGGCGCTCCCGTGCGGCGGCGGCCAAACTGGGCCCGCGCGGGCCCCGGATGGGCTCCGCGGGCCGCGGCGGCGGTGGGACGGCGACATCCACGTGTTGATCTCGGATTCGCCCGGGGCGGCGGCGCGATCTCGTCCGGCCGGGACGGACATGTCCGGCGGGCGAGAGGGGAAGAGGATTAGGGTTTCATCCGCGAATTGATCCGAAATTTCGGGGAGGGGTGCTCTTTTATAGGTAGAGGGAGCTAGGAGAGTCCAAATGAGGTGCGGTTTTTGGCCACGCGATTGTGATCGAACGCTCTAGATGATGGAGCAGAGTTAGGTGGGTTTTGGGCCAAAATGGAAGGGTGTTGGGCTGCAACACACACGAGGTCTTCTCGGTCCCTCGGTTAACCGTTGGAGTATCAAACGAAGTCCAAATGGTACGAAACTTGACAGGCGGTCTACCGGTAGTAAACCAAGGCCGCTTGGCAAGTCTCGGTCCAATCCGTAAATGTTTAATCCCCACACATGAAAGAAAGGTAGAAATGACCACCAGAGGAGAACGGAATGCCGGATTGCAAAACGGACAACGGGGAAAATGCTCGGATGCATGAGACGAACACGTATCCAAATGAAATGCGCATGATGACATGATATGCAATGCATGACACGCAAGCAAATACAAGGCAACAATAGCGAATAACTGAACGACACCTGGCACATCGGTCTCGGGGCGTTACAACACTCCACCACTATGAGAGGATCTCGTCCCGAGATCTAGAATGGCACCGGAGGGACAACGGAAAAGAAAGAGAAGAGGTAAAACTAAGTTGCTTCTTTGACAAACGAGTGAGACCAAAGAACCTTGAGAGGTTGAACACATCCGAGAAAAGAAAACAACGAAGGTGAACAAGGTCGAAAACACTCTGTTAGAAAAGAGGGACAAAGAACATTGCTAAAAAAACCTTGAGGTTGAAAGGCAAGATATACATTGAAAACACGCCGGTTAGGGAAGGGGATCAAGAAAGACCAAATTCAGGCAGCACTCCGGTTGAAAGGAGATGCAAGGCTTGATAAGGCGAAAAGAACTTGAGCAAAAAGGCACAACACTTCGGTTAAACAAGATAGGGAAGGAATAAGAGTGATATAATTTGGACAACACTCCGCCTGTAAATGGAAGGAATTGAACTTGACAAGATGAGAGGATACTTGAAAAGAGGACACAACACTCCGGTTAAAAGGATAGGCATGAAAAGAACATGATCCTGGCAGAACGAAAAGATGGGTTGAAGAGAGCAACATCAGAAAGCCTCCGGAACAAAAGAATAGAAGATAGATAATTGAAATAAGAGAATTGAGAAGAAAATGCCAATTTCTGCCACAAAAGAGTTTGAAAAGGCATCTTTAGGAGAAGGGTCGAACGGAGTTGTTGGAAAACCAAGAATGAAAATACTAAGCTTGATATGGTCTTATGGAATATATCTCAAATATATGAGGTGACAACCTGCCACTCACGGAAAAAGAATTGGATTGGAATGAACAAGGAGACGAGAAAGCTATATCACCGGAAGGATAATGAAGAACTTGGGTCAATTATAAGCACCAAAATTAGCAACAATCCTTAGGGAAGGCTATAGGTGAAATATAACCCAAGATAACTCCAAAGAAGAGATTGATGGATTTAAAATATCTCATTCTTGATAACTTGTGACTCACGAAGCAACGAAGGGGAATTATCAAGAAGGACATAATACCACCTCCAAAGATACGGTAGAAAGAAATTGCACTCCGGATAGCAAGATGAAGAATGCTTGAGTTTCTTAGAAAAGAATCTCGATGAACACTTCGAGAAGAAATTTAAATCCTTCATGAACCAACATGTAGAACCTCCAAGAAGAACTCCGGTAACGAAAGGATAACGAGAAGAAAGAGAAGTTGAAAAACACAAGGTGAAACCTTGTAATGATTTAGATGGATCTCCGGATAACACACTGAGAAGACTCTTGAATATCTCCTGATGGGTGAAAAAAGATTCTCACAATCGAAAACAATTATGAGAGGATGGCAACAAGCTAGCACCATGAATCTTGAAGAGAATAGAGCAAGATTAAAAGAAACTCTTCTTCGGTCTTCAAATGTTGAGAATGACGACGACAAAACACCACCATGAATAATTGAGGCACTCCGAAAGATGAATCGGAAGGTTGAGCTAATGATGAAAAGAATTTGAAAGATCTTGGAGAAAGACATTTGACTGATGACAATTCATTCTTACGTCAAACCTCGAAAAGAAATTTGGATGGCTCCGGGAAAATAAGAAGAGTCAGGTAAGATCCTGGGAAAAGACCTGTGGGTTAGGGCCCACTCAAAAGACACACCGTTGAAAGGATTTAAAGAGAGAGATTGCACCGGTTGAATTAAATGGCTTGAATGGGATAACAACCTCAAAATAGGTTGAGCTGATCTTGAATGAAAAGACAAGCCTTCTGAGATATCTTGAGCACTCCGGGACAATAGGATAGCGAGAGGTGAACGATTAAGAATTGCACCGGAATGAGAAAGCCTTGAAATGAGGAAAGGGTATGATCACCAAAGCTTGACTTGAAACCACCAAAGAAGAAAAGAATTAAGGATGATGACCTTGAGGCTCCGTTAGTATCTTCATGAGAATCACCGGATAAGAACATTGAAAGGAAAGAATAGAGAGGCTTCACATCAATAAGATGGATACTCGATTAAGAAATCCGAGTCCTTCACGAAAAAGGGTGGGTGGGTGGGAAAAAACAAAGACAACTTGGAGACGGAAGAAATGAACACCGTTGAGAAGAACTGATGCTTGATCTTGTGGAAATTGAAATGATCGGATCCACTTGAAGAAAAAACACGCCGGTTGAAAAAGATTGACATGATAATCTCGATGATCAAGAAGGGTTGGTATTCACATCGGAGTATGAGAACACTGGTTAGGAAAGGTATGGCATCAACATTTGACTTCGAAGCAACTCGAATACCACAACTCAAAACAAAACAAAGGATTGGCTTGCAGAATAAGCCGGAACAAACATATGATAGAGATTTCGTCCGAAGTTTTCGTGGTGGGGCCTACACGGGCTCGATCGTACAACACCATCATGTACAAGGCAGTGCACATGACATACGAAGCGTCCCCGAGTCGGCATAGCCAAGGACTCTTTAAGACACAACGAGACCACTGTAAAACCGACCATGAATAGGCGGACCACTAGACGTCGAACCCCAATTTCATATCATACATTTGTCGGAAAGATATCCTAAGAGCTACTTGAATTCCCACCTATGAAACTCCTGAAATTTTCCGGTTATGCAATCAGGTGTTGGGGATACAGGGGAAGCATAATATCTCACCCAAACTAACAAATCCTACATCCAGCTATATCCATCCTTCAACACATAACCAAGAAACCTTCGGAAATCATCTACCTCAACCTTCGAAAAGCATCCGTTATACAAGTTATGGCGATACTCCCGAACTCCCGCCCCAGTACTGGGTGGCGTCGAGGTTATCTCACCAACGAACTGCATAAAAGAGATTTTCGATGTCGGCGTACTAAACTCAGGTATTCCAGAACTGCAACGATAAAATTATGACGACAACACCTTAGAGCTCAACTCCCCGGGACACTTCCACTAAACCCCTGACAGGAGGCACCAAGACAATGTTCTCATCATAAAACCATCGGAACGATTCCAAGATACCCGCGTGATCCTAAAATTTTTTTTAGTGAAATTTGAGAAGAGAAGAGTCAAAACTCTACGTCGGGATGCCTTACCAGAGCGATGAGGAGACTGGGAAGTAAAAAGAATTCCTAAACTCTCTGATATATAATTCATAAAAGACTCAAAACATTTTTCTAGACACAACTCGGCCGCTAAAAACGATCAAGCAATGGGGCTCCTAAGGTCGGGGAAGGCTCTGATACCAACTTGTAACACCCTTGATGCGACTATATCTCCCACGTGTCGAGGCACGACTTAGAGGCATAATCGCATTGAAGGCATATGTCGCAAGTGAGGTAATCTTCACACAACCCATGTAATATAATAAGGGAAAGAGATACATAGTTGGCTTACAATCGCCACTTCACCCAATTTCATGAATAAAGCATTACATCAATCAGATACAATCAAGGCCCGACTACGGAGCCAAAATAAAAGAAGAACCCCAAATGCGACAAAAGATCCCCGATCGACCCCAACTGCGCTCCACTACTGATCAACTAGAGCGAAACAACACAAAGGACAAGATCTTCATCGAGCTCCTCCTGAGCTTGGTTGCGTCATCTGCACGGACTCATCGGCACCTGCAAACTGGTTTTGGAAGTATCTGTGAGCCACAGGGACTCAGCAATCTCGCACCCTCGCGATCAAGACTATGTAAGCTTATGGGAAAGGTAAAGGTATGAGGTGGAGCTACAGCAAGCGACTAGCATATATGGTGGCTAACATACGCAAATGAGAGCGAGAAGAGAAGGCAAAGCACGGTCGATAAAATTATGATCAAGAAGTGATCCTATAGCAACCTACGTCAATCATAACTCCAACAACCGTGTTCACTTTCCGGACCCCGCCGGAAAGAGACCATCACGGTTACACACACGGTTGATTCATTTTAATTAAGGTCGACTTTAGGTTTTCTACAACCGGACGTTAACAAATTCCCATCTGCCCATAACCGCGGGCATGGCTTTCGAAAGTTCAAAACCCTACAGGGGTGTCCCAACTTAGCCCATCACAAGCTCTCACAGTCAACGAAGGAATAGACCTCCACCCGAGACATTCCGATCAGACTCGGTATCCCGGTACAACAAGACATTTCGACAGGGTAAAACTAAACCAGCAACACCGCCCGAATGTGCCGACAAATCCCGATAGGAGCTGCACATATCTCTTTCTCAGGGCACACTCAGATGAGCCAGACGTCGGGTAAGCCAGCCCAGAGTTGCCCCTTGTAGCCTCGGACATCGCTCAGTTGGACCAACACTTAGAGGAGCACTGGCCCGGGGGGGGGGGGGGGTAAAATAATGATGACCCTTGGGCTGGCCGACCCAAGGGAAAGAAAAAGGCTAGGTGGCGAATGGTAAAACCAATGTTGGGCATTGCTGGAAGAGCTTTACTTAAGGCGAACTGTCAAAGGGGTTCCCATTATAGCCCAACCGCGTAAGGGGCGCAAAATCCGGGAACATAACACCGATATGACGGAAACTAGGGCGGCAAGAGTGGAACAAAACACCAGGCATAGGGCCGAGCCTTCCACCCTTTACCAAGTATATAGATGCATTAATTAAATAAGATATATTGTGGTATCCCAACAAGTAAAACATGTTCCAACAAGGAACGGTCTCCAATCTTCACCTGCAACTAGCAACGCTATAAGAGGGGCTAAGCAAAGCGGTAACATAGCCAATCAATGGTTTGCTAGGACATGGTGGGTTAAAGGTTTGACATGGCAATTTGGGAGGCTTGCAAGCAAGTGGTAGGCATCGTAGCATTGGCATAGCAAAAGAGCGAGCAACTAGCAAGCAAAGATAAAAGTGATTTCGAGGGTATGGTCATCTTGCCTGAGATCCCGCAAGGAAGAAGAATGAGTCCATGAAGAAGATAAATGGACGTAGATGAACGGGTCCTCACAAACGCGACGTTATCGGAACCAACCCGAAGAAGCAACACCGGAAAGAAGCAAACAACATAGTAAACAACCACCACGTAGACATGGCATGATGCGCAAACAAGAATGATGCATGTCCGGTTTAATGAAGCATGACATGGCAAAGTGCACAAACAATCCTACAAATTAAGTGGAGCTCAATATACAACGGGTTGCATATTGACGAAACACCACATTCAAGTTATTTTGTTCGATCTCGTTTATGTACCCAACAAGATTAAATGTTGTTAGCATGGCAAGAGAGTGAAGCAAAGTAAAACTACCTAACTAGTCAAGGTTAAATGAGGCCGGAAGCAACGAACAACAATTCCGGTAAATCCCCATAGCATATTTTAGATTTGGTACTGTTCTGCCCTAAACAATATTTTGGAGTTTTTAAACATGGAAAATTAGGCCACCATGATAAACTAGGCAAAATTCTACCCCATTTACATATAAAGTTTGTTAAAAACGGAGCTACGGTTATTTAGTTATGAATTAAATCATTTTAACATGGCATAGGAGCAAATTTAAACAAACATCATTTTAAACATTTTAAACATAGATGAAAGTGGCATATTATGAAACTAGATGAAATTCTAAGCAAGTTTCATATATAAATCATTTTAAACCGATGCACGGTTAGGGAGTTATTAAATGCATGAACTAGGGGGACTTTTCTGTAAAACAGGTTTTCTCTGGAAAATTAGTAAATTCGTTCGCGAAATAAAAATGTGACTCAGGCCGAATCAAGCTGGCCCAACAGGAGAAAAAAAACAGAGGCGGGGCGCTGGGGTGTGGCCTCACCCATGGGCTTCGGCCCGTGAAGGAGGAGGAGGCAGGCCGACGATGCTGGGCCTGGGAGGCCAAGGCGGCCCACGCGAGCGAGGGCGTCGTCCTCCTCGCGCCTGGCGCACGAACAGGAACAGGGCGGCAGCACCCTAGGTCAACGGCGAGGCAGCAGCGGGTCTCCGGCGGAGGAGGGAGGCGGATCCCATCGGGGATGGAAGGATCCGGGCGGTGGGGGGCAGATCCCGCCGGATCCGTGGCGGTGGCGGCGAGGATCGCTGCAGGGGAGAGGAGAGAGGTTAGGGAGAGGCAGGGAGATGAAGAGGAGGGGCGGCGGAGCTCCTGCTTGGGGGTTCACCGGCGAGGGTGGTCAGCGAGGCGGCCGGCGATGCTCTGGCAAGGCGAAGGGGAGCCGCGCGCGGTCGGGCGCTCCCGTGCGGCGGCGGCGAAACTGGGCCCGCGCGGGCCCCGGATGGGCTCCGCGGGCCGCGGCGGCGGTGGGACGGCGACGTCCACGTGTGGATCTCGGATTCGCCCGGGGCGGCGGCGCGATCTCGTCCGGCCGGGACGGACATGTCCGGCTGGCGAGAGGGGAAGAGGATTAGGGTTTCATCCGCGAATTGATCCGAAATTTCGGGGAGGGGTGCTCTTTTATAGGTAGAGGGAGCTAGGAGAGTCCAAATAAGGTGCGGTTTTTGGCCACGCGATCGTGATCGAACGCTCTAGATGATGGAGCAGAGTTAGGTGGGTTTTGGGCCAAAATGGAAGGGTGTTGGGCTGCAACACACACGAGGTCTTCTCGGTCCCTCGATTAACCATTGGAGTATCAAACGAAGTCCAAATGGTACGAAACTTGACAGGCGGTCTACCGGTAGTAAATCAAGGCCGCTTGGCAAGTCTCGGTCCAATCCGGAAATGTTTAATCCCCACACACGAAAGAAAGGTAGAAATGACCACCGGAGGAGAACGGAACGCCGGATTGCAAAACGGACAACGGGGAAAATGCTCGGATGCATGAGACGAACACGTATGCAAATGAAATGCGCATGATGACATGATATGCAATGCATGACACGCAAGCAAAGACAAGGCAACAACAGCGAATAACTGAACGACACCTGGCACATCGGTCTCGGGGCGTTACAGGCAGGGTGCCGGAATAGGGTCCTGATTGATATTTGGTGGCTATGGAGGCTTCTGGCGGCGGAGCTCCTGATCTATTGTGCGTTCTAGAAGTTTTAGGTCACGTGGGTATATATGGGTGCAGGGAGGACGTCGGAGGAGCCGCGGGGGTCTCATGAGACAGGGGGCGCGCCCTAGGGGGGGCGCCCCCCACCCTCGTGTCTCCCATGACATGGGGTCCAAGTCCATCAGGTGTGTTTCCTTCCAAAAATAACTTCTCTAGTTGATTTCGTTCCATTTCGACTCCGTCTGATATTCCTTTTCTTCGAAACACTGAAATAGGCATAAAACAACAAATCTGGGTTGGGCCTCCGGTTAATAGGTTAGTCCCAAAAGTAATATAAAAGTGGATAATAAAGCCCAATATTGCCCAAAATAGTAGATAATATAGCATGGAGCAATAAAAAATTATAGATATGTTGGAGACGTATTAACAACTAAGTCTTTGCGCTCCATAGTCTTCACGCGATGTCTTCTCTTGTCATAGTCTTCAATGTGAATGTCTTCACATACCACCTTTGACTTCAATGTCTTCATACATTTTTAGGGGTCATCTCTAGTAGGAAAACCGAATCAATGAGGGACTTCTACCTGTGTTATCCTGCAGTTCTCACAAACACATTATTCCCTCAACCAGGTTTGTCATCAATACTCCAAAACCAACTAGGGGTGGCACTAGATGCACTTACAATCTCCCCCTTTTTGGTGATTGATGACAAACAGGTTGAAGTTTTCAACGGGGAATAAAATATGTGAAATTGTAACGGATAGTGTATTGTCTTCATAAGAGGCAAAGGCCCCCCCTGAAGATGTGCATATAAGTAATTTTCTTCTGGAATGCAAATGCACATGGCAGGTTGTACTTGTGGAGATCCTCTTCAACTTATGATGACAATTCATCATGCATGATTTGATATAACGAAGATAATGACATGCATAATGAAAAATGGACGTCTGCAAAATGACCTAAGTGCGGAAGTTATCATCGCACATGCGGAATTTATCATCGCATCACAGAATAGCAAATAAGTAGTAGACGACCATCGAGTTTAAGTGTTACAACTCAAAGAACCAAATGTATCGAAAAGCAAGAGTTGTAAGCACTTGGCAAAAGTAGCAAAAGGTAAAGCAACCACCCATATGGACCCGCTTGAAGACTATCAACTCATATGCTTCTCCCCCTTTTGTCAGTAAGGACCAAAAAGGTTTGAAGACATAGAGCGCCTACTCGTTCCCCTGAGGTGCAGGCGAGGCAGCAGGGTCGTCGTTGAGGTACGATGGTGCAGGAGAACTTGGTGCAGTGTCGACACACGCTGAAGTTGGAGGAGGTGAAGTTGCATCATCTTGGTCATCGATGACTCTGGCATTCACTGTCGCAGCTGAGGACGAATAGTCAGAGTCTTCAAGTGAGGGAGTCCGACGCAAGTGAGCATTCCTGGGAGGAGTTGAGTCAAACTTGAATCTTTCGGTGAAGCCATCGTCTTGCAGATCAGCTTCAGCACTAAGCAATGTTAAACTCTTCCATGACCTCCCACAGGTTTCATGAGTGACAAAGGCATTCTTGGTGGCAAGATTGCGAATGCGGTTGACATCCACCAAGAGGCTTTGCATCTGATGCTTGAGCCAGTTGTGATGCTTGTCCTGTTTCTGGTGTAGCACGACGAGAAGCTCTCGGTCATTGAGAACACGAGATCGCCTTCGAGGCCTTTGCGCAATGGTGCTTCCAGTGGCGTCAGTTTGAGTACGAGGGGCACGTGTGTTGCCAGCCAAGGGATAAACACGCGAGACTGCCTGAACTCCATGGGCTGGGTGAAGCTTTGGTGATCAGCATTGTGAAGATAAATGGGATCCTTAGCAGGCTCTGGGTAAATAGCTTCAACAGACAGATCAACCTCTGGCAAGAAGACAAGATGATTGCACGCAGACGGCTGATAGTTGATGGCAGAGTGACACTTGATAAGGCGCATTACCCATGGAGCATAGAACTTCAGACCAAAAATGTCGGAGCCTGATGCAGCCAACTACCTGATGAAGAAGTCTTGAGCATTGAAGCTGATGCCATTGAAGATATAGAAAACCAAAGTCTTCATTGCTCCTTCAAGCTTCGCTGTAGATGAATGTCCTTTGACGGGCCATAGAGTTTTTCTGATGATATGATAAATGGTGTGAGGCAGATACTCTAGGTCTTCAATAAAGAATTCAGATGGATAGTCAGGATCGTGAGGCAAAGGCTTCATCATGCTCAACATTTGGCTCATGTTGGGTTCTGGCTTCTGAAAAATGCTCTCCAAAGCATTCTGGTGTTGTTGACAACCTGGTTCATAGTATTCACCGGGAGTGGGCAGGCCTGTGAGCTCAATGATATCAAGAGCTTTGGCTTCATGATGGACATTGCCTTTCATCCACTCAAGGACCCAAGTCTTTGGATCCCTGTTGTAGCCTCGAATGTGAAGAGTTGCATAGAACTGTAGCAAAAGCTCTTCATTCCAGTGTTCCTTATCTGTGACAAACTGCAGGAGTCCAGCGTCTCTGAAGCAATCCAACGCTTCTTCAAGGCAGGGCAGGCCAGCTATAGCTTCAGTGTCGAGACGCATATGTGGAAATATGCGCCCTTGATTGTATAAGACGCAGGAATAGTAGATGCGTTGCTGATAGCTCCAAAACCGATCTGATGAAATGTGAGGTTTGGTGTAAGGGTTCTTGATGCTGTTGAAGAAGGTGTTGTGTGCCACGAAGCCATTCACATTAAAGACCCCGGGTGAAGTTGCAGTGCCTGGGAATCGTGGAAGTCTTGGCTTGGGCTTCTGGACGGGAGGTCTGTGCTCGACATGATAGTCAAATTGTGGACCCGCAGCAGGTGGAGGAACCAGAATGGGCCATCGGACCATAACAGGTTGACCACGATCAAATGCCAGCTCAATTGTATGAGGTCTTGGAGGGGGTACATGAGCATTGACATTGTCATTGATATGGGCTTCAGGGGCCACATTGGCTTCAGGTGCTTCAGTATTGGCTTCGGGCGCTGCAGTGGCTTTAGGTGCTTGCACTTCTGGCACCGCAGTAGCTTCAGGCACCATATTAGCTTCAGCCATGACGACGTCATTGGCTTCAGTGTTGATGTTGGTGGCCGCCTCAGGATTGTTAACCTCCACTTCAGGAGCTGGAGGGTCGGACACGTTCTCCTCGAGAACAACATCTTGGTGGGACAGGGGTGTAGCAACTCTTTCTACTTCAACTCTTGGTTCTTCTTCTTCATCGGCTGATGCAGCCAGAATATCTTCAGTCATTTTGGCTTCAGACTCAGAAACGTGCACATTGGAAGTGACTTGGGGCCTTGGTCCTTTGCGAAGCCTGCGTAATGCTGGCGACGCTTGCGAAGATGGAGTTTGCTGGGCCTCAAAGTCATCGTCCTCTTGCACGGGTGAGGTGACTTGTGGTTGGGGAGAACTTGGGGTGTCTTCTCGTTGTGGGTGATCAGCCCACGATGCATCCTGAGCAGTTGGCGTCAGAGGATGACCAATGCTGATGAGTTCGTTGTGCGTGAGCACAGGCGATGATACCAACTGGTGCTCGATCTGAGGAAGGACTTCATCATCTTCAACATTGTCGTGAGGACCAATGTCTTCAGCTGCGGTGGGGTCAACAGCTGGATTGTCTTCAGCTTCACGAGCCTCTATGGAAGCAGGCTCATGAACTATCACTTGGCGTTCTTGATGTTCACACACAAGATGAGCCACTGAGATTGGCTCGACATCAAGGGGCTCTGTGGGAGCAGCCCGGTCTCTCTTCTTGGTTTTACGTTTCTTGGTTGGAGGAGCATCATCAGTGGTGGCATTGGTTTTGCGCTTTCTTGCTTCGGCTTCAGCTGCCCTTATTTTCTTCAGTTCTGAAGCCACTGTGGGAACCTTAGGCTTCCAGCCTATCATACTGGCTGGGAAGACAATTGGATGTACTTCCTGCCTTGGTGCTTCGGGTTCTGCCACAGCTGGCTTCTTCTTCTTCTTGGACACCATTCGGGGGTCGATGCCTGGTCGCCCCAAAGCCTTGCACTTTTTAGCTTCATTGTATCCCTGAACACATTTAGCAGCAAGATCCTTCATGCGCTCACGAGAACCTTTGGCTTCTTCGCGTTTCGTTCGGAATGCTTCCTTGAGCTCATGCATCATGACCTGGAAGTTCTGAATGTATTCAACATTGAGCTTGGCCATATGCTTCTTGAACTGAGCCTTTTCATAATCTATCTTATGCTTCAGCTCAACAATTTTCTGAGCTAGAGCCAGCTCAGCAGCAATGGCTCCATGGAAGGCGACCTGAGGCCAATGGGAAGCTAAAGATCATCAAAGCTAACATTTGGACTGTCAAACCACTAATCAATGAACTTGTTTATGATTTCAACATCAAAGAGAGGAAGGTCATTGAAGATTTCCGCCTTTTGCTTGCTCTTGATCAACTGCTCAAGAGCGTCATCGCCAAGGTCGTCGTCGCTGGACAGATCAATGGCGTCATTCTCGTTGCGTAGAACAGCAGCAGGGGTCAGTGCTTGGCTGGTGGGTTGCATGGGCATCTTCACTTTGGAGGGCTTGAAGATGCGTGATAGATCTTCAGACTGCACACTATGTTCAGGAGGTGCAGTGGCCAGAGGCTTCGCCCGTGAAACCTTTGGTGCAGGGGCAGGCTTCGAAGCTTTAGGTTTCTTCAGCTTCTTTGGCTTTGGTGGTGCAGGCGCTTCGTCAGAATCAGCGTCGTCTGCAGGTTGATCCACGACTGCCCCTTGAACCTGTATGTGAGTAATGAGACCTTCTAAGTTATAGAAGGGCCCAACCAGATTGGGTTCAGCTTTGCGTGTGCCGTCAGCACAAGGAGCAGAGGGGCCTGGATTGAAGTCTAGTCCCCATGACTTCTTGTTTTCTTTGGCCGAGTTCATGGCAAACTGGAAGTTGTGCTTGAACAGATTGTCGTCACGGCACCATAGTAATGAAGATGGGTCTGCATCGGCAGGTTGTGGTCCACGGACCATGCAAGGATAGAAGCCTTGTTCAATGGCTTCAGCTCTGGATCTTGGTTGAAGATTTCTGTACAAGATGTCTCCCCATGGTCGCTTGATGGAATTTTTCTCAGCATACTCCTGGGTCACGAACCTGTATTTGAACCATTGTTCTGCCCAATATCTTTGAATCCATTGGATTCGGGTTTTCCGCTGATTGTAGTCCTCCTCTGGATCTGTCTTGTACAGCTCATAGAGGTCAGGAGGCAAATCTCTTGAGGTGTTGCCACGATGCTGTCTGCCACCCTTCTTGCAGATTTCTCTGTTGCAATGAAGTTTAGACTGAAAGGCTTCAAAGCTATCAAAGTCTTTCGTCTACTGGTCAGACAAGAACTGGCTTCAGGAGAATTTATATGATGCTGTAAGAACTCTGTAAATGAATGCAGACTATCAGAACCAAGGGATTCTCCCACGGACATGTACCTGTGACAGCATTAAAGGTGCGAGGAAAGGGGAAGAGGTCATATGCATTCTCAGAAGATTTTTGAAGATAAATCAGTTTAGAAGACATTGACCTCATAGTGCGAAGACATTCACTCATAGGTAGAGAGTTGGTTCCAGATTTGTACAAATCCACGAATAAGTACAAGTGAGGAATCTAACTACTTTGTGAAGCATAAGTGAATATACTAGGCATGTTATGAGATGCAGTATGAGATAGATCCAACTTGTGTGAACAGAAACTACTTGTAGTTGAAAAGGATGAATCTATCGGATCAAAAGGACTGTAAAAAAGGAGGTTTTATTTACCACACGAGGAACTGCTAGACGGAGTGGGAGAGGAGGCCGAGCAGTTCGATCTTCCGTGCCCTAACTTGGCGATGGAGGACACCTACGACGACGGCGGAGAAGACGATGTCCGCGACCGGCGTGAGGACGGCGTCGGTGAGGTTGCGGCAGCTAAGCGCTTCGTCGCCGGCGTTGTCGAGGGCTAGCGGTGGCGCTAGGGTTTGTGCGAGGCTGGAAGAAGAGATAATGACTGGGGTGAGGCGTGTATTTATAGGGAGAGGGATGTCACAGTGTTATTACACAGGTGCCCCTAGCGGTTCACATCTGAAGGACACGTGGCTATCATGCAACACATTGGAGGTTGTTCCATGTTCCCACGCATGCCTGGATTGTCGGGTGGTCATTCCCACTTCTCCGGGTTTCAGGTTGAAGGATTTAGCATTGAAAATAGATTAATGTTTGTCTCTGTGTCTTCTGCTGACAAGGACGCAGAGAAGACATTTTGACAGTGTCAATAGAATGCATATGATTTGGATAGATAGACTTAAGATAGAAGCATAGAGGGGTTAGGATCCGATCACATTCATTTAGTTCAAAAGATTCAGCAAGAAGCCATAGCTATAAGTGAATGTTGTAGAGGACAGAAACCAAATCGGTACATTGAAGATAAACATGAAGCCATGTTAACATTGAAGACAAACAGAAAGTGAAGACTTTGCAAATGTAACGCCATGTGAAAAACACTTCTTAGGGAAGAATTTGGTGGTGGCGTTACCCACCGTATAGGAAGTATTAGACCCAGACACGGCGCACAATTATCGTGGCGCTCCAAAGTCAAATTCCACATTAATGTATTCACACTCAGAATGCAAGTCTTCATTGATTGAAGACATACGTTACTTCGTGTGTTGCACATCTAAGTCATCAACATGCATAAGTGTTAGGATGTGTGCCTGATCACAGGACATTTGAGGATTCCAAGATATTTAGCTCACACTGTAACTTGCAAAACCTCTTCTCATCCAAGGGCTTTGTGAAGATATCTGCCAGTTGCTCTTCAGTGTTGACGTGTATGATATCAATATCTTCCTTCATGACATGATCTCTGAGAAAGTGATGACGAATTTCAATGTGCTTTGTCTTTGAGTGCTGAACTGGGTTGTTACCAATCTTGATGGCGCTCTCATTGTCGCAGTAGAGTGGTACTTGCTTCAGATGAATGCCATAGTCTTTGGGTGTTTGCTTCATCCATAGAAGCTGCGCGCAGCAAGATCCAGCAGCAATGTATTCAGATTCAGCAGTGGAGAGAGATACACAGTTCTGCTTCTTTGAAGACCAACATACAAGTGATCGTCCCAGAAAGTGACATGTGCCTGATGTAGACTTGCGATCCACTTTGTCACTAACATAATCAACATCCGAGAATCCAACTAGATCAAACTCTGAGCCCTTTGGATACCATAATCCTAGTGTTGGGGTGTGAGCCAAATATCGAAGAATTTGCTTCACAGCTAAGTGATGCGATTCCTTTGGTGCCGCTTGGAACCGGGCACACATGCAAACACTAAGCATGATATCTGGCCTAGATGCACATAAATAAAGCAAAGAACCAATCATGGAGCGGTATACCTTTTGATCGAACTCTTTACCATTGTCGTCGGGACCCAGATGGTGTTTAGCTGGCATTGGCGTCGTGTAGCCTTTGCAGTCTTGCATTCCAAACTTCTTCAGGCAATCTTTGAGGTATTTCTCTTGAGATATGAAGATGTCGTTGCGTTGCTGTCGTATTTGAAGACCAAGGAAGAACTTCAGCTCACCCATCATGGACATCTGATTGCTCTTGCATCATGTATCCAAACTCATCACTGTATTTCTGGTTAGTGCAGCCGAAGATAATGTCATCCACATATATTTGGCACACAAACAGTTCACCATCATATGTCTTCGTGAAGAGAGTGGGATCCAGGGAACCAGGTTTGAAGCCTTTGCTCTTCAGGAAGTCTTTGAGTGTGTCATACCAAGCTCGAGGGGCTTGTTTAAGGCCATACAGTGCCTTGTTGAGCTTGTAAACCATGTCAGGATGTTTTGGATCTTCAAAGCCAGGCGGTTGTGCAACATACACTTCTTCTTCAATCTTGCCATTGAGAAAGGCGCTCTTCACATCCATTTGATACAGAAGAATGTTATGATGATTTGCATAGGCCAGCAGTATGCGTATAGCTTCAAGCCTAGCCACAGGAGCAAATGTTTCATCGAAGTCAATTCCTTCAACTTGAGTGTATCCTTGAGCAACGAGACGAGCTTTGTTTCTGACAACTTGACCATGCTCATCTTGCTTGTTGCGATATATCCATTTAGTGCCTATGATATTGTGCTTACGAGGATCAGGACGCTTGACCAGTTCCCATACATTATTCAACTGAAACTGTTGAAGCTCTTCTTGCATAGCTTGAATCCATTCAGGTTCCATGAAGGCTTCATCAACTTTCTTGGGTTCAGATATTGAGACAAATGCGAAGTGTCCACAAAAATTTGCTAGTTGTGTTGCCCTTGAACGAGTGAGTGGACCAGGTGCATTGATGCTATCAATTATTTTCTCAATTTGTACTTCATTTGCAACACGAGGATGAGCAGGACGAAGATTTTGCTCTTGCTGATCATTGTCATCGTTGAAAGGATTGTCTTTAGGCTGAGCATTGTCTTCAGGTTGATCAGGTGCAGAGATGATGAGTTCCTCTTCAGGCTGAGCTTCAGACGGTATGATTTCTCCAGTTCCCATAAGCTTGATGGTTTCACTGGATGGAACTTCATCTAGCACATTTGGCAGGTGCTCTCTTTGCGAGCCGTTAGTCTCATCGAACCGCACATCCACAGTTTCAACCACTTTATAGTGAAAGAGGTTGAAGACTCTGTAGGAGTGCAAGTCCTTTCCGTATCCAAGCATAAAACCTTCATGTGCTTTCGGTGCAAATTTTGAGGTGTGATGTGGATCCTTGATCCAGCACCTGGCACCAAATACTCTGAAGTAACTGACATTTGGCTTCTTACTAGTGAGGAGCTCATAGGATGTTTTGTTCAGAAGCTTGTGAAGATAAATACGGTTGATGATATGGCATGCAGTATCAATGGCTTCAGGCCAGAACTTTCTTGGAGTCTTGTATTCATCGAGCATCGTCCGGGCCATCTCAATAAGTGTTCTGTTCTTGCGTTCCACGACGCCATTCTGCTGCGGCGTGTACGGAGCTGAGAATTCATGAGTGATGCCCAAAGTATCAAGATAAGTGTCGAGGCCGGTGTTCTTGAATTTAGTGCCATTGTCACTTCTGATATGCTTGATCTTGACGCCATAGTTGTTCATGGCTCGATTGGCGAAGCGTCTGAAGACATCCTGCACTTCAGTCTTGTAGAGGATTATATGCACCAAAGTATATCTTGAATAATCATCAACAATGACAAAGCCATAGAGACAAGCAGTAGTAGTAAGAGTTGAGTAGTGAGTGGGACCGAAGAGGTCCATGTGGAGCAGTTCGAAGGGTTGAGTCGTTGTCATGATTGTCTTCGAGGGATGCTTGGCCCTTGTCATTTTTCCTGCTTCACAGGCACCACATAAGTGATCCTTCTTGAACTTGACGCCCTCGATGCCTAAGACATGCTTCTTCTTTGCAAGAGTGTGCAAGTTCCTCATGCCAGCATGCCCTGGCCTTCGATGCGAGAGCCAGCATTCTAAAGCTTTTGCTAGAAGACATACGGCAAGCTGTGGTCCTGCTGAGAAATCTACCACGTACAAATCATCTTTTCGATACCCTTCAAAGACTAGAGACTTGTCAGATTCCATTAGAACAAGGCAACGATATTTTCCAAACATCAAAATCATATTTAAATCACAAAGCATTGAGACAGACATTAAGTTGAAACCAAGAGATTCAACAAGCATCACTTTATCCATGTGTTGTTCCCTTGAGATTGCAACTCTACCTAGACCCAATACCTTGCTTTTACCAGTATCAGCAAATGTGATGTGACTCTTGTCAGATGGACGTAAAGTTGAGTCCATGAGAAGACTTCGCTTCCCAGTCATGTGATTAGTACACCCACTATCAATAATCCATTCTGAAGCAGCTGGTGTCATACCCTACAGTGCAGTTAGGGGGATAGGCTTCACGAAGAGAATTGTGAAGCATAAACATTTGACGAGCAAGTGGATTATGAAAGCTTAGATCGAGGTTAGGACTGATAGGGAAAGTAGCAAGCGATTCAGGAGCAAAATACATAATAATACCATTTGGGCATTTGATCTTGCGCCCTACAAGATGTTTAAGGTCCCCAGCAATAGCTTCAGACGAATTTGATTTTCGGCTGGAGACCCTTCCCTGCAAAAGAGAGTTAAGCTTTCTTAGCCACCCACATCTTCAAGGGTGGCTTCGAAGCAATGAGTCTAAGTGCAGCATCTGAGAACTTTGGCTTTGGAGCCCTAGCAAATAGTCTTGCAGGTGGACAATAGTACTCATAAGAATAAGCAGAGTAGTTCTTGGTCTTATGAACATGGCGGTTTGATGAAACGCGCTCATATTCATAGGCCTGAGTATGGTTTCCTTGCAAAACATTTGCGTTAGTGCGACTCAGGTGAGTCCTTTGTCTGTATGAAGCCTTTGGACCATATGAAGCCAGTGGTCCGGGGTTTGTCTTCTTCACTTGTGGTGTCATGACGACATTCACAGGAAGATTCTCCAACCACTTTTTCGGCACCCGGACTTTCTTCATAGGTGGCCCATTCCTGCAGTTAGTACCAATATACCTGGCAAACACTTCACCATTCTGATTCTTAAATAGTTTATAGTTTGCATCAAAGGATCCACAATAACAATGGGATTAGCACAAGTGAAGCCAAACAGGGTGGATGGATCCATTGAAGGTTCCTTTGTAGCAACCCATGTGGTTTTGGGGTACTGCTCAGGTTTCCAGTAAGAGCCATCAGCATTCATTTTCCTTTCGAACCCAAGACCCTCTTTCCTAGGCTTTCGGTTCAGGATCTGCCTTTTGAGGACATCACATAGTGTCTGATGCCCTTTGAGACTTTTGTACATCCCTGTTTCAAGCAATGTCTTCAACCTAGCATTTTCATCAGCAATAGCAGTGGTATCCTCAGCAGAGGGGTTAGTTAGCACATCAACAGTTGAAGATATTGCAATAGTAGCAGCAGTAGAACATCCAGCAATAGAAGTAGTGTTGTCATGCTCAATGCATTTAAGACATGGTGGTTCAAATCCTTCCTGAGCGGAACTGATCTGTTTGGCGCGAAGTGACTCGTTTTCCTTTTGAAGATCTTCATGAGCCGCTCTCAATTTCTCAAGATCTTGCTTCCTTTGAAGATAATCATAGGAAAGTTTTTCATGAGTTGTTGAGAGCGTTCCATGATGACTTTCAAGTTCCTCATACTTAGCATGAAGATTTTTTATGTCTTCAATTAAGGACCGAGATCGATTTCCATAGCTTTCTGTTGTTCAGTTGCAATTTTAGCAAGTGTTTTGTAGCTGGGTTTGGAACCACAATCAGAGTCATCTTCACTGGATGTTTGATAGTGAGTGGTGCATGTGTTTACCTTGGCACCGTGTGCCATGAAGCAGTAGGTGGGAGCGGAGTAGTCCATGTCATTTGCATCGGCGTCGGTGATGAAGTCATTGTCTTCAGTGTTGAAGATGGACTTGGCAACGTATGCTGTAGCCAGACTTGCAACGCCAGAATCGGACTCCTCCTTAGACTCCACCTCCGCCTCCTCAGAAGCGAACTCCTCCTCTAAATCCATTTCCTTGCCAACAAACGCATGAGGCTTGCCAGATGAGCTCTTCTTGTGTGATGAAGACTTTGAGGAAGACTTGGAAGAAGACTTTGAGTATTTCTTCTTCTTGTTGTCATCAGAATCATACTCCTTGCTCTTCTTCTTCTTGTTGTTCTCATTGTCCCACTGCGGACACTCAGAGATGTAGTGGCCAGGTTTCTTGCACTTGTGGCATGTTCTCTTCTTGTAGTCATGAGCAGAAGCTTCATCATTCCTTGAGCTTGATCGTGAAGACTTTCTGAAGCCTTTCTTCTTGGTGAATTTTTGGAACTTCTTCACAAGCATAGCAAGCTCCTTTCCAATGTCTTCAGGATCACCAGAACTGCTGTCAGATTCTTCTTCAGACGAGGAGACAGCCTTTTCCTTCAAGGCACGAGTTCGCCCATAGTTGGGACCGTAGATGTCTCTTTTCTCAGAAAGCTGAAACTCATGTGTGTTGAGCCTTTCAAGTATGTCAGACGGATCGAGTGTCTTGAAGTCAGGACGTTCTTGAATCATTAGGGCTAGGGTGTCAAACGAGCTATCAAGTGATCTCAGGAGTGTCTTGACGACTTCATGCTTGGTGATCTCAGTAGCGCTGAGGGCTTGAAGCTCATTTGTGATGTCAGTGAGTCAATCAAACGTGAGCTGAACATTCTCATTGTCGTTTCTCTTGAAGCAGTTGAAGAGGTTGTGAAGGACACTGATTCTTTGATCTCTCTGGGTTGAGACGCCTTCGTTGACCTTGGAGAGCCAGTCCCAGACTAGCTTAGATGTTTCTAGAGCACTCACACGGCCATACTGTCCTTTGGTCAGATGACCACAGATGATGTTCTTGGCCGTGGAGTCCAGTTGAACGAACTTCTTGACATCAACAGCGGTGACACCTTCACCAGCCTTGGGGACGCCATTCTTGACGACATACCAGAGGTCGACATCAATGGCTTCAACATGCATGCGCATCTTATTCTTCCAGTAGGGATATTCAGTTCCATCGAAGACTGGGCACGCAGCGAAGACTTTGATTATCCCTGCAGTTGACATACCTAAAACTCTAGGTGGTTAAACCGAATCACACAGAACAAGGGAGTAACTTGCTCTAATACCAATTGAAAGTGCTAGTGATCGACTAGAGGGGGGGTGAATAGGCGATTTTTACGAAAGTCTTCAAAACATGGAAGTTTCGAAGACAAACGATAGAAATAAACCTATTACCATGCAGCGGAAGGTAGACTACACTAGACACGCCATAGTGAAGTATTCAATGAAGTGAAGGCACAATGGCTAATAGCAACTAGGAAGTATGGATCAGGTTGGAAGATAGTATGAAGCCAATCAGAACAAGCAGTCACTCAATGAAGACAAAAGATAATGCAAACAGGCAATGACTTCACAAGGACCAACTGTAAATAAAGAGATGGGAAGGATAGAACCAGTGGCTCGTTGAAGACAATGATTTGTTGGACCAGTTCCAGTTCCTGTGACAACCGTACGTCTGGTTAGAGAGACTGAGATTCAACTCAGAAGACCGTGTCTTCACCTTATTCCCCTTGAGCTAAGGACACTCAGTCCTCGCCCAATCACTCTGGTAAGTCTTCAAGGTAGGCTCCTAAACCTTCACAGACTTCGTTCACCGGCAATCCACAATGACTCTTGGATGCTCAAAACGCGACGCCTAACTGGCTGGATGATACACAGTCCTCAAGTGTAACGAGTCTTTAGATCACACAGATAGGAAGACTTCAGTGATGCCTAACACTCTTTGGCTCTGGGTGTTTAGGGCTTTGTCCTCGCAAGGAATTCTCTCTCAAAGGCTTCGAGGTGGGTTGCTCTCAAACGACAAAAGCCGTACACTAACTCTGAGCAGCCAACCATTTATGGTTGTAGGGGTGGGCTATTTATAGCCACTAGGCAACCCAACCTGATTTGTCCGAAATGACCCTGGGTCACTAAGGAACTGACACGTGTTCCAACGGTCAGATTTCAAACACACATGGCAACTTTACTTGGGCTACAAGCAAAGCTGACTTATCCAGCTCTGGATAAGTTTTGCTCTCATTGTCTTCGCTCGAAGACATAGGATTTTGGTTAAGCATCACTTCAGTCATTCTGACTGGTTCTTTTGGACCCCACTTAATAGTGCGGTGGTTCCTATGACTCAACAAAGAAGAAAAAGAATGACGAAACAACTAAGTCTTCGCGCTCCATAGTCTTCACGCGATGTCTTCTCTTGTCATAGTCTTCAATATGAATGTCTTCACATACCACCTTTGACTTCAATGTCTTCATACATTTTTAGGGGTCATCTCTGGTAGGAAAACTGAATCAATGAGGGACTTCTACCTGTGTTATCCTGCAGTTCTCACAAACACATTAGTCCCTCAATAAGGTTTGTCGTCAATACTCCAAAACTAACTAGGGGTGGCACTAGATGCACTTACATTACTACTGAACCTCGTAGGTCAACCAGAGTGAGATCCGCACCAGAGTGGTACGATAATCCTGTTCTGGAGGTCATGTTAATTGACCATGACGAACCTACGAACTATGAGGAAGCAATGATGAGCCCAGATTCCGTGAAATGGCCTGAGGCCATGAAATCTAAGATGGGATCCATGTATCTATACTACTATTAAAAAAGCAAACATAAACACCCCTAAAGCCACACAACAAACTGTACCCAGGATAACCAGGACCTTTTGATCAAATCAACTTAAACACATCCTACTATTCTTGTTGTATCAATAGTTTGTCGACTAAATCAACGTCTCAGATCAAATGTTATGCCGAGCAGACGCCTGGTCTCTGTTCTGCCAACTGCCGTAGCGCTCCGCGTCTCCTGAATCCCGCGGCCCGCTCGCAACACCCCGATTTACGGATCTGTTCCACCTGAATCGTGCCTCCTGATCCTTCTTTCTTTAGGCCCCAGCTCCAGAAGGATCAATCCACAACAACCATGATCATGCATCCGGAGCTTCCCTGTCCGCTCCACCATCGGACTCCGCGGATCCACGGCTAACGGGCCGATGGAGGCGAAGGATGGATCCACAACAACCATGGCGGTGCATCCACAGCGTCCGCGGCGACTCTACCTCCGGCTCCGTGGATCCACGGCTAGCGGCCCGACGGAGGAGCGATGGGCATCAATACGGTCTGCTGCTCTGCCATGTGGTCCCTCCATGTATCCCCCTGGACCTCAGTGGCCAGACGCTTCTTCCACTCCGGCTCAGGTAAGCCCCCTCCACTATACTTTTCTCATGCGCGCCCGCTCCTGCAATGAATCATATGCTAGCCATGTCGGGTTCTAGGGTTTCCGTCTCTCCATAGGATTCAATTTTCAGGCGTGTTTCCTTGGTGTTCTAGGACGATTAAGATTTCTTGAGGATAACCTCCCTCATGGTCCAAAAGCTCTCTTGTCCACGTCTCACATGGCTACATGGGAAAATCAAGTGGGGATCAGATTTAGTTGTCTTGATGGGGAATCACCCCAACATGAACTAGGTAATCAATCTTTCTCATGGTTTTCGATGCAACAAAGGAGGTGTGGTGCCATCAGTTTGAAGCGGACCATGCAGTTACAAAATTGTCGTCGTCAGGAAGGTTGCTGAGTGGATGAACTCACGGGCACCTTTTTGGTTTGTCTCTCACTGGACCAGCAGCCATGTCTAAGGTTTGCCGAAGCACTAATTATGTGATTAGTCTTAATTATCGATATGGCATTAGGGGTTTCTCATGTACGGCCGGATATGGATCAACGAAGATTGGCTGAGGATGGTCATGCCGATAGGCGACAACAACTGACGAGTAATTGCTCCCTGATCCCTCCATCTCAGAGTCGCAAATAGCCTCTATGTCACCACTCACCAAATGCGGTTGCATCATCTAGGTTTGGTCTATGTACATAGTGACCAGCCTGAGAGTTTGATTACCAATCTGCATGTGTTTTTTGTTACGGGCAATGCAACTCTTGAATTTATTAATTTTTGCATGGTACATGGCTCTTTGGCAGGTGCCTTCATATGTAGTGGCTCTGTACTCCATGAAAGAGCAGGTAGAGTATTTAGATACTACTACTAAATATTATAGGATGTACAATGCAAATCCATCCCAAATCCATCCAGTGGTAGGTTCTGAGGGATGCCCGGAACATCTACATGTTCAGCATCATGAGCGTATTTGAACTTGACCACCAATGAGAACAGATGTCCTACATCGAGATGGAGCGCATAATGCTCGATCAGTTGGATCATTCAGGTAGAATCATGCTCTTCATGTTCAGTACACCTGCTTCCTCTGTTAACGTTTCTGTTTGCTCTAATTATATAAGGTCAGTCGTTGTTGTTTCAGCAATCAAACTTCCAAATGTCATCTCTCTACTTTGGCAATGAAAACATATTTTTCAATTATTTCATGGCTTGATTTATCTTGTTGTTGACTAGATGTAAAGTATTACCCGCCAACTCATTGATTCTTTGTGTTTTGAGATCACATTCATGCGACTCCATCAACCATATAATTTTGAACTTGATGGATCCTTAATTCCTGAGCTTTGAAGTTGATGGATCGTTCGTTCCTCTGTTGGACAGTACATGAATTGGACGGACAAGTGAACAAAGTTGATGCATAGGTATATGAAGTCTGGTGCTATTATAGGATATGAGCTGAGTAATATATGTATAAATCCATTGGCTGAAACTTCAATTATTCCCGCGCTCCTGCTTGCAACGGTACCGTTATAATCGCCATAGAAAATGATATTATTACAATTAACAGTTAATTAACTATCTTTTGTTAACTCATCACTGAGACTTGTAAATGTTTGATCTTAAGATGCCACACTACCACATGGAAGAAAATAATTATGCAAATCCTAATTATGTCTGTATAAGGTTGGGCTTTACTACATGGAAAGAAGAAATATTATATGAACTTCCAAAGTTACTTCAATTTTTCTGAAAGTCTGATGCATCTCAAACTCTGTTGCTTTGCAGCAGGATGATGAAGAGGAAAAGGGCAAGGGGGAGGAACTCAAGGAAACAAAGAGGGGTGGAATAAGGAATAAACAGTGATGGGAAGGGAGGTGACAACCTCCAAGCCAAAGGCAAGGTAGGGCCTCGCATTGAATTTGCAACTACAGTAAATAAGTGGACTTCCTTTTCAGGTTTAGCTTGACTGAAACCAGTAAATATATTTTACTGAAGAGATAACAATGTTTAGTTTCAGGTCGTGTCTTCCTTTGTTTCACGGTTGTTTAAACTTTGTGGTGTCGTTGCTTTTGTCAGCCTTCATTAGGTTGATGTACTATTCTCTTAATATATTATACACGTTGTTCTCCTGCATGTTCTCGGAAAAGGAGGAAATGAGTCTTTGCTACATTCGAGCATTGCATTTTGAGTAAAGTTTCAGCCATTAGTAGAAATTCTGTGATCTTATATGCAAACAATCTCTTAGTTATTAGTAATCTTATGGGATATCTTGACATTTCTTAGCAATTTTGATGTTTCACATGGCAGCAAGTATCATTATATTGCTTCAGAAGACTAAGCGTGGGAGACTGTGGTTTCAAATCGTATAATCGTGGTTTCGAAGTTGTTGACAAAATGTAATACATATGTATATATCTTATAAAGGTTACTAACATACTTACTTTGGTATGATTTTTTTCTTCGTTAACATATAGGCCAAGATGTTCTAAATATGCCGCATCGGGAACATCTAAAAAGGGATTAACCACCTGAACACTCGGTTACCTGGTTTTATTTTAAATGAAGTTATGTGTGAGGGAGAGAGAGCAATAAGTTTGTGCATGAACTAACGGTAATGTTGTTGATAATATTTTGGTTCTCTGAAGTGCAAGCAAGGTAGGAGGAGAGCAGGGCATATTATTCGGGGGCGGTGTCTCGATGTGAGTAGCAAACTGCCGCACTTAGAGCATCTCCAACAGGCGCCGGTCGCGCCGCGCGAAAAAAACAGATATGCCGCGCACGCATAGTCTGGTTTGGCGCGGCGCGCAGCGCTAGCTCCAGCAGACGCGCTAAAATGCAGCGCGCGCGCCGCTCCAGCAGCGCGCCAAAATGCAGCGCGCGCGACTTGCACAAACAACATATGCATTCAAAAACAGAAGCAAAGAGATCAAAACAAACAAAAATAAATAGTTCAATTTCGTTTATTACAACTCAAACAAACAGTTTTTATCGTTCAATACAACAAATAGTGCAATTCAACACAAAAATAGTTCAACAATACAATAACGAACGCACAAATCATGATGCTCTTTGTCGTCCATTCCATGCCCACCACTCCTCAATGAGATCCTTCTGAAGATCATTATGCGCCGCGGGACATCGAATGGCATGATAGGAGGCAACAAAACGGGCCACCCTTTCAGCCCTCCGTCGCACTCGCACGGGATGTCCCAAGAGCTCATATTGAGAGTAGTCTACATCTTGGCCACACCCATTCTCGATGATCATGTTCTGCATGATCACACAAGCGTGCATTATGTACCAAAGCATCTTCTGATCCCAAAATCTAGCCGGTCCTCTCACAATAGCAAATTGGGCTTGCAAAATCCCAAAAGCTCTCTCCACATCTTTTCTAGCCGCCGCCTGAGCATTATGAAAATCAAGATTTTTCTTACCTTCTGGCTCTTTCAACGGCTTGACAAAGGTTTGCCACTTTGGATAGATGCCATCCGCTAGATAATAGCCATACTTGTATGTACGACCATTTGCTACAAACTGCACCGGTGGCAACTCCCCATTTGCAATCTTACTCATTAGTGGTGACCGGTTGACAACATTGATGTCATTCAAAGATCCAGGCATTCCAAAGAATGCATGCCAAATCCAAGTCTCTTGATCGGCCACCGCTTCAAGGATTATAGTGGAACCCTTTTTTTGGCCGTGGAATTGCCCATGCCATGCCTTTGGACAATTCTTCCAAGTACAATGCATGCAATCTATTGAGCCAAGCATGCCAGGAAAACCGCGAGCTTTGTTCATTGCTAAAAGCCTTGCTACGTCTTCAGCGTTGGGAGATCTCAAATACTCCTCGCCAAACACTTGCACAATTCCGACTGCGAAGCGCTTGATACACATGATGGCTTGGCTCTCACCCATAGCCAAGTGATCATCAACTAGATCAGTCGGTATACCATATGCCAACATACGCAAAGCGGCTGTCACCTTCTGAAAGGTGCTATGCCCGAGCTCTCCGGCGGCATTCCTCCTTTGCTGAAAAAACGGTCATGGCTCGCTAGTTTCTCTACAATGCGCCTGAATAACTCGGTGCTCATCCTAAACCGGCGACGAAAATATGACTCGGGGTATGTGGGATTCTCCGCAAAATAATGCCTGATCAATCTGTTGTGGGCATCGATCCTATCCCTCCAAAAATTTTGACGACCCATAACCGAACCACCGTGCTTCGGTTTTTTATTAATATGCATAGCTAGGATCATTGCAAGATCCTCCTCCTCTTCCATATCAAATTCTTCTTCGAAAGAATCATACGACAAACTCATCTACAATGTTGAATACTATGCTATAAATACAAAACTACAATCAACATGGACGAAATTCATGGCTTTTGAGCAATACATACCTTCTAGGCGTTTTGTCGAACACCTTGCGGGCGCCAAGTGGCAGCGAGCGCGCGGGCGCTGTTCGTCGGAGGACTAGCACGCGTGCGGGGCGGCGGGACTATAGGGGGGCGGAGAAAGCGCGCGCGGGGCGGGGATAGGTCGGGGAAGCGCCGGAACGGTCGCCGGGTGGCGTGGTCGGCGGCGGCCCGGCTAGAGGGGGGGTGGGAGGTGCAAGCGAGCGCGCGAGAGTCCAGCGCGCGGGAGCGGGCGCAACAAATAAGCGGCGCGCGATTGCGTTTCGGCCCGCGCGCTGGACTACATATGCCGCGCGCGCGGTTTTCGCGCGCCCGCTGGAGCAACTATTCCGGTTGCTCACGCGCTAAAAGGGGGGATTTTGCGGCGCGGCGCTAGTTTGGCGCGCCTGTTGGAGATGCTCTTAGTGCATCTACACCCCACTCTGTGCCCTTTGTCTAGACCCAGGGGAGAAGAAAAAAGCCACCCAATCTGTCCGCAAACCCAGTCCACCCAAGACCATCTTATTTCTTTCTTTATTCTCTCTCCATCCCAACCAATATTATGCATGTGATTGACAATTTGGGGGACATGGCTGCGTGGATGAACAAATGAGGTTTAAAGTAGACACATACAGACATTGTTCGGATGTGTCAGCGGACATATATATAAGGGTGGGTCATATTTGCTCAGTCCAATTGTAGATGCTTGTATCCCCTTAGCAGAAGAGATCGAATATAACTTCTTAACAATACATGCGTTGCATACGAACATTGTTTGGATGTGTCAGTGAACATATAGGGGGTGGGTCATATTTGCCCATTTCAATCGTAGATGCTTGTATCCCCTTAGTAGAAGAGATCGAACATAACTTCTTAATGATGCGTGCGTTGCACGTGCACGCTTACTATGAGAACAAAGTGTGGACTTTGGTTGACTTGCTCGATGATCGGCAAGCCATACAAAATAAATGGATCTTCAAGAGGAAGACGGACGCTGATAGTAGTGCTACTATCTACAAAGCTAGACTTGTCGAAAAAGGTTTTGACAAAGTTTAAGGTGTTGACTACAATGAGATTTTCTCACTCGTAGCGATGCTTAAGTCTGTCCGAATCAAGTTAGCAAATTGCCACATTTTATGAAATCTGGCTAATGGATGTCAAAACTACATTCCTTAATGGATTTCTTAAGAAGAGTTGTATATGATGCAACCAGAAGGTTTTGTCGATCCTAAAGGTGCTAACAAAATGTGCAAGCTCCAGCGATCCATCTATGGACTGGTGCAAGCATCTCAAAGTTGGAATATACGCTTTGATGACTTGATCAAAGCATATAGTTTTATACAGACTTGTGGTGAAGCCTGTATTTACAAGAAAGTGAGTGGGAGCACTACAACATTTCTGATAAATATATGTGAATGACATATTGTTGATCGGAAATAATGTAGAATTTTCTGGAAAGCATAAAGGAGTATTTGAAAGGAGTTTTTTCAAATAAAGACCTCGGTGAAGCTACTTACATATTGAGCATCAAGATCTATAGAGATAGATCAAGATGCTTGATAAGTTTTTTCAATGAGTACATACCTTGACAAGATTTTGAAGTAGTTCAAAATGGAACAGTCAAAGAAAGAGTTCTTACTTGTGTTACAAGGTGTGAAATTGAGTAAGACTCAAAGCCCGACCACGGCAGAAGATAGAAAGAGAATGAAAGTTATTCCCTATGCCTCAGCCATAGTTTCTATATAGTATGCCATGCTATGTACCAGATCTATTGTATGACCTACACTGTGTTTAGCAAGGGAGTACAATAGTGATCTAGGAGTAGATCACTAGACAACGGTCAAAATTATCCTTAGTGGAATAAGGATATGTTTCTCGATTATGGAGGTGACAAAAGGTTTGTCGTAAAGGGTTACGTCGATGCAAATTTTGACACTGATCCAGATGACTCTAAGTCTCAATCTGGATACATTTTGAAAGTGGGAGTAATTAGCTAGAGTAGCTCCATGCAGAGCATTGTTGACATAGAAATTTGCAAAATACATACGGCTCTGAATATGGCAGGCCCATTGACTAAATTTCTCTCACAAGCAAAACTTGATCACTCTTTGGGTCTTAATCACATAGCGATGTGAACTAGATTATTGACTCCAGTAAACCCTTTGTGTGTCAGTCACATGGAGATGTGAACTAATCACATAAAGATGTGAACTATTGGTGTTAAATCACATGACGATGTGAACTAGATTATTGACTCTAGTGAAAGTGGGAGACGAAGGAAATATGCCCTAGAGGCAATAATAAAGTTATTATTTATATTTCCTTATATCATGATAAATGTTTATTATTCATGCTAGAATTGTATTAACCGGAAACTTAGTACATGTGTGAATATATAGACAAACTAACTGTCACTAGTATGCCTTGATACGTCTCCAACGTATCTATAATTTTTGATTGCTCCATGCTATATTATCTACTGTTTTGGACATTATTGGGCTTTATTTTCCACTTTTATATTATTTTTGGGACTAACCTATTAACCGGAGGCCCAGCCCAGAATTGCTGTTTTTTGCCTGTTTTAGGGTTTTGAAGAAAAGGAATATCAAACGGAGTCCAAATGGAATGAAACCTTCGGGAACGTGATTTTCTCAACGAACAAGACCCGGGAGACTTGGACCGTACGTCAAGACACAAAAGAGGAGGCCACGAGGTAGGGGGTACGCCTGCCCCCCGGCGCACCCTCCACCCTCGTGGGCCCCCTATTGCTCCACCGACGTACTCCTTCCTCCTATATATACCTACGTACCCCCAAACGATCAGATACGGAGCCAAAAACCTAATTCCACCTCCGCAACTTTCTGTATCCACGAGATCCCATCTTGGGGCCTATTCCGAAGCTCCGCCGGAGGGGCCATCGATCACGGAGGGCTTCTTCATCAACACCATAGCTCATCCGATGAAGTGTGAGTAGTTTACTTCAGACCTACGGGTCCATAGTTAGTAGCTAGATGGCTTCTTCTCTCTTTTTGGATCTCAATAAAATGTTCCCCCTCTCTTGTGGAGATCAATTCGATGTAATCTTCTTTTTGCAGTGTGTTTGTTGAGACCGATGAATTATGGGTTTATGATCAAGTCTATCTATGAACAATATTTGAATCTTCTCTGAATTCTTTTATGTATGATTGGTTATCTTTGCAAGTCTCTTCGAATTATCAGTTTGGTTTGGCCTACTAGATTGATCTTTCTTGCAATGGGAGAAGTGCTTAGCTTTGGGTGCAATCTTGCGGTGTCCTTTCCCAGTGACAGTAGGGGCAGCAAGGCATGTATTGTATTATTGCCATCGAGGATAACAAGATGGGGTTTTCATCATATTGCATGAGTTTATCCCTCTACATCATGTCATCTTGCTTAAGGCGTTACTCTGTTTTTAACTTAATACTCTAGATGCATGCTGGATAGCGGTCGATGAGTGGAGTAATAGTAGTAGATGCAGTCAGGAGTCGGTCTACTTGTCTCGCACGTGATGCCTATATACATGATCATACCTAGATATTCTCATAACTATGCTCAATTCTGTCAATTGCTCAACAGTAATTTGTTCACCCACCGTAGAATACTTATGCTCTCGAGAGAAGCCACTAGTGAAACCTATGGCCTCCGGATCTATCTTTATCATATTAATCTCCTACTACTTAGTTATTTCCTTTGCTTTTTACTTTGCCTTTATTTTACTTTGCATCTTTATCACAAAAATACCAAAAATATTATCTTATCATATCTATCAGATCTCACTCTTGTAAGTGGCCGTGTAGGGATTGACAACCCCTATTAGCGTTGGTTGCGAGGATTTATTTGTTTTGTGTAGGTATGAGGGACTCGCGCGTAGCCTCCTACTGGATTGATATCTTGGTTCTCAAAAACTGAGGGGAATACTTATGCTACTTTGTTGCATCATCCCTTCCTCTTCGGGGAAAACCAACGCAGTGCTCAAGAGGTAGCAAGAAGGATTTCTGGCGCCGTTGCCGGGGAGGTCTACGCAAAAGTCAACATACCAAGTACCCATCACATACCCTTATCTCCCGCATTAATTATTTGCCATTTGCCTCTCGTTTTCCTCTCCCCCACTTCACCCTTGCCGTTTTATTCGCCCTCTCTCTCTATCCTCCCTCTCTTTTTCTATTTGCCTCTTTTTGCCCACTTGCTTTTTGCTTGTGTGTTAGTTTGCTTGCTTGTCACGATGGCTCAAGATAACACTAAATTGTGTGACTTCACCAACACCAACAACAATGATTTTATTAGCACCCCGATTGCTCCTCTTACCGATGCTGAATCTTGTGAAATTAATACTGCTTTGGTGATCTTGTCATGAAAGATCCGTTTTCCGGCCTTCCTAGTGAAGATGCCGCTACCCATTTAAATAGCTTCGTTGATTTGTGTGATATGCAAAAGAAGAAAGATGTGGATAATGATATTGTTAAATTGAAGCTATTTCCTTTTTCGCTTAGAGATCCTGCTAAAGCATGGTTTTCGTCTTTGCCTAAAAATAGTATTAATTCATGGAATAAGTGCAAAGATGCTTTTATCTCTAAGTATTTTCCTCCCGCTAAGATCATCTCTCTTAGAAACGATATTATGAATTTTAAGCAACTTGATCATGAACATGTTGCACAATCTTGGGAGAGAATGAAACTAATGATACGTAATTGCCCTACTCATGGTTTAAATTTGTGGATGATTATACAAAATTTTTATGCCGGATTGAATTTTGCTTCTAGAAATCTTTTAGATTCGGCCGCGGGAGGCATTTTTATGGAAATCACTTTAGGAGAAGCTACTAAACTCCTAGATAATATTATGGTTAATTATTCTCAATGGCATACTGAAAGATCTACTAATGAAAAGGTGCATGCGATAGAAGAAATTAATGTTTTGAGTGGAAAGATGGATGAACTGATGAAATTATTTGGTAATAAGAGTGTTTCTTCTGATCCTAATGATATGCCCTTGTCTACTTTGATTGAGAATAATAATGAATCTATGTATGTGAATTTTGTTGGTAGGAACAATTTTGGTAACAATGCGTATATAGGAAAATTTAATTCCTACAACAATTCTTATGGAAATTATAATAATACGCCCTCTGATTTTGAATCTAATATTAAAGAATTTATTACTTCGCAAAAGAATTTCAATGCTATGGTTGAAGAAAAATCACTTAAGATTGATGAGTTGGCTAGGAACGTTGATAGAATTTCTCTTGATGTTGATTCTTTGGAACTTAGATCTATTCCACCTAAGCATGATATCAATGAGTCTCTCAAAGCCATGAGAATTTCCATTGATGAGTGCAAAGAAAGAACCGCTAGGATGCATGCTAAGAAAGATGCCTTTAGAAGAGCGGGTTCTTCTAGTTGCTATGAAAATAATGATGAAGATCTAAAAGTTATTGATGTGTCCCCTATTAAATCTTTGTTTTGCAATATGAATCTTAATAATGATGGGACTGAATCTGATCCACCTTTACCTAGAATGCGTTCCAAGAATTCGGAATTTGTTGATCTTGATGCTAAAATTGATAAAAATGGGATTGAAGAAATTAAAACCCTAGATGTCGCTAAACCAACTATTTTGGATTTCAAGGAATTTAATCATGGAAATTGCTCTTTGATTGATTGTATTTCCTTGTTGCAATCCGTGCTAAATTCTCCTCACGCTTATAGTCAAAATAAAGCGTTTACTAAACATATCGTTGATGCCTTAATGCAATCTTATGAATAAAAACTTGAATTGGAAGTTTCTATCCCAAGAACGCTTTATGATGAGTGGGAACCAACTATTAAAATTAAAATTAAAGATCATGAATGCTATGCTTTATGTGATTTGGGTGCTAGCGTTTCCACGATTCCAAAGACTTTGTGTGATTTGTTAGGTTTCCGTGATTTTGATGATTGCTCTTTGAACTTGCACCTTGCGGATTCCACTATTAAGAAACCTATGGGAAGAATTAATGATGTTCTTATTGTTGCAAATAGGAATTATGTGCCCGTATATTTTATTGTTCTTGACATAGATTGCAATCCTTCATGTCCTATTATTCTTGGTAGACCTTTCCTTAGAACGATTGGTGCACTTATTGATATGAAGGAAGGAAATATTTGATTCCAATTTTCATTAAGGAAAGGCATGGAACACTTTCCTAGAAAGAAAAATAAATTACCTTATGAATCTATTATGAGAGCCACTTATGGATTGCCAACCAAAGATGGCAATACCTAGATCTATCCTTGCTTGTTATGCCTAGCTAGGGGCGTTAAACGATAGCGCTTGTTGGGAGGCAACCCAATTTTATTTTTATTCCTTGCTTTTTGCTCCTGTTTAGTAATAAATAATTTATCTAGCCACTGTTTTGGTTGTGTTTTTTGTTTTTAATTAGTGTTTGTGCCAAGTAGAACCGTTGGGAAGACTTGGGGAAAGTCTTGTTGAACTTGCTGTAAAAAATAGAAACTTTAGCGCTCACGAGAACTGCTGTCATTTTTATTTGGAAAGTGATATTTAGTTAATTATTTTTGAAGATGATTAATAGATAAATTCCTCACGTCCAGCAATTTAGTTTAGAATTTTTGGGGTTCCAGATCTTGCGCTAGCTACATATTACTACAGACTGTTCTGTTTTTGACAGATTCTGTTTTTCGTGTGTTGTTTGCTTATTTTGATGAATCTATGGCTAGTAAAATAGTTTATACACCATAGAGAAGTTTTAATACAGAAGGTATAACACCAATATAAATAAAGAATGAGTTCACTACAGTACCTTGAAGTGGTATTTTGTTTTCTTTCGCTAACGGAGCTCACGAGATTTTCTACTTTAATTTTTGTGTTGTGAAGTTTTCAAGTTTTGGGTAAAGATTTGATGGATTATGGAACAAGGAGTGGCAAGAGCCTAAGCTTGGGGATGCCCATGGCACCCCCAAGATAATCTAAGGACACCTAAAAGCCAAAGCTTGGGGATGCCCCAGAAGGCATCCCCTCTTTCGTCTACTTCTATCGGTAACTTCACTTGGAGCTATATTTTTGTTCACCACATGATATGTGTTTTGCTTGGAGCGTCTTGTATGATTTGAGTCTTTACTTTTTAGTTTACCAAAATCATCCTTGCTGTACACACCTTTTGAGAGAGCCATACATGATTTGGAATTTGTTAGAATACTCTATGTGCTTCGCTTATATCTT
Source organism: Triticum aestivum (assembly GCF_018294505.1). Taxonomy (NCBI): domain Eukaryota; kingdom Viridiplantae; phylum Streptophyta; class Magnoliopsida; order Poales; family Poaceae; genus Triticum; species Triticum aestivum. The sequence continues at coordinate 466,514,666 of NC_057803.1, read as the reverse complement.
TTGAGTTATATAATTTTGCTCTAGTACTTCACTTATATCTTTTAGAGCACGGTGGTGGATTTGTTTTATAGAAACTATTGATATCTCATGCTTCACTTAGATTATTTTGAGAGTCTTAATAGCATGGTAATTTGTTTAAAATCCTAATATGCTAGGTATTCAAGAATAATAAAATTCTCTTATGAGTGTGTTGAATACTATGAGAAGTTTGATGCTTGATAATTGTTTTGAGATATAAAGATGGTGATATTAAAGTTGTGCTAGTTGAGTAGTTGTGAATTTGATAAATACTTGTGTTGAAGCTTGTGATTACCGTAACATGCACATACGGTGAACCGTTATGTGATGAAGTCGGAGCATGATTTATTTATTGATTGTCTTCCTTATGAGTGGCGGTCGGGGACGAGCGATGGTCTTTTCCTACTAATCTACCCCCCCTAGGAGCATGCGCATAATAGTTTGTTTTGATAACTTGTAGATTTTTGCAATAAGTATATGAGTTTTTTATGACTAATGTTGAGTCCATGGATCATACGCACTCTCACCCTTCCACCTTTGCTAGCCTCTCTAATACCGCGCACGTTTCGCCGGTATCATACACCCACCGTATACCTTCCCCAAAATAGCCACCATACCTACCAATTATGGCATTTCCATAGCCATTCCGAGATATATTGCCATGCAACTTTCCACCGTTCCGTTTATTATGACACACTCCATCATTGTCATATTGCTTAGCATGATCATGTAGTTGACATCGTATTTGTGGCAAAGCCACCATTCATAATTCTTTCATACATGTCACTCTTGATTCATTGCATATCCCGGTACACCGCCGGAGGCATTCATATAGAGTCATATTTTGTTCTAAGTATCGAGTTGTAATTGTTGAGTTGTAAGAAAAATAAAAGTGTGATGATCATCATTATTAGAGCATTGTCCCAGTGAGGAAAGGATGATGGAGACTATGATTCCCCCACAAGTCGGGATGAGACTCCGGACGAAAAATAAAAAAGGAGAAAAGTGGCCATAAAAAAAGAGAAGGCCAAAAAAATGAGAGAAAAAGAGAGAAGGGACAATGCTACTATCCTTTTACCACACTTGTGCTTCAAAGTAGCACCTTGATATTCATGATAGAGAGTCTCCTATGTTATCACTTTCATATAGTAGTGGGAATTTTTCATTGTAGAACTTGGCTTGTATATTCAAATGATGGGCTTCCTCAAAATGCCCTAGGTCTTCATGAGCGAGCAAGTTGGATGCACACCCACTTAGTTTCTTTTTGAGCTTTCACATACTTATAGCTCTAGTGCATCCGTTGCATGGCAATTCCTACTCACTCACATTGATATCTATTGATGGGAATCTCCATAGCCAGTTGATACGCCTAGTTGATGTGAGACTATCTTCTCCCTTTTTGTCTTCTCCACAACCACCATTCTATTCCACCTATAGTGCTATGTCCATGGCTCACGCTCATGTATTGCGTGAAGATTAAAAAAGTTTTGAGAATGTCAAAAGTATGAAACAATTGCTTGGCTTGTCATCAGGGTTGTGCATGATTTAAATATTTTGTGTGGTGAAGATAGAGCATAGCCAAACTATATGATTTTGTAGGGATAACTTTCTTTGGCCATGTTATTTTGAGAAGACATAATTGCTTTGTTAGTATGCTTGAAGTATTATTATTTTTATGTCAATATTAAACTTTTGTCTTGAATCTTTCGGATCTGAATATTCATACCACAGTTAAGAAGAATTACATTAAAATTATGCCAAGTAGCACTCCGCATCAAAAATTCTGTTTTTATCATTTACCTACTCGAGGACGAGCAGGAATTAAGCTTGGGGATGCTTGATACGTCTCCAACATATCTATAATTTGTGATTGCTCCATGCTATATTATCTACTGTTTTGGACATTATTGGGCTTTATTTTCCGCTTTTATATTATTTTTAGGACTAACCTATTAACCGGAGGCCCAGCCCAGAATTGCTGTTTTTTGCCTGTTTTAGGGTTTCGAAGAAAAGGAATATCAAACGGAGTCCAAACGGAATGAAACTTTCGGGAACGTGATTTTCTCAACGAAGAAGACCCGGGAGACTTGGACCCTATGTCAAGACACAAAAGAGGAGGCCACGAGTTAGGGGGCGCGCCTACCCCCCCCCCCTAGGCGCGCCCTCCACACTCATGGAGCCCCTGTTGCTCCACCGACGTACTCCTTCCTCCTATATATACCTACGTACCCCCAAACGATCAGATACGGAGCCAAAAACCTAATTCCATCGCTGCAACTTTCTGTATCCACGAGATCCCATCTTGGGGCCTGTTCCAGAGCTCCGCCGGAGGGGGCATCGATCACGGAGGGCTTCTACATCAACACCATAGCCCATCCAATGAAGTGCGAGTAGTTTACTTCAGACCTACGGGTCCATAGTTAGTAGCTAGATGGCTTCTTCTTTCTTTTTGGATCACAATACAATGTTCTCCCCCCTCTTGTGGAGATCTATTCGATGTAATCTTCTTTTTGCGGTGTGTTTGTTGAGATCGATGAATTATGGGTTTATGATCAAGTCTATCTATGAACAATATTTGAATCTTCTCTGAATTCTTTTATGTATGATTGGTTATATTTGCAAGTCTCTTCGAATTATCAGTTTGGTTTGGCCTACTAGATTGATCTTTCTTGAAATGGGAGAAGTGCTTAGCTTTGGGTTCAATCTTGCGGTGTCCTTTCCCAGTGACAGTAGGGGCAGCAAGGCACGTATTGTATTGTTGCCATCGAGGATAACAAGATGGGGTTTTCATCATATTGCATGAGTTTATCCCTCTACATCATGTCATCTTGCTTAAGGCGTTACTCTGTTTTTAATTTAATATTCTAGATGCATGCTGGATAGCGGTCGATGAGTGGAGTAATAGTAGTAGATGCAGGCAGGAGTCGGTTCTACTTGTCTCAGACGTGATGCCTATATACATGATCATACCTAGATATTCTCATAACTATGCTCAATTCTGTCAATTGCTCAACAGTAATTTGTTCACACACTGTAGAATACTTATGCTCTCGAGAGAAGCCACTAGTGAAACCTATGGCCCCCGGGTCTATATTTATCATATTAATCTCCTACTACTTAGTTATTTCCTTTGATTTTTACTTTGACTTTATTTTACTTTCATCTTTATCACAAAAATACCAAAAATATTATCTTATCATATCTATCAGATCTCACTCTCGTAAGTGGCCGTGTAGGGATTGACAACCCCTATTCGCGTTGGTTGCGAGGATTTATTTGTTTTGTGCAGGTACGAGGGACTCGCGCGTAGCCTCCTACTGGATTGATACATTGGTTCTGAAAAACAGAGGGAAATACTTACACTACTTTGCTGCATCATCCCTTCCTCTTCGGGGAAAACCAACGCAGTGCTCAAGAGGTAGCATGCCTCTACTTGACTAGCTCGTTGAATCAAAGATGGTTAAGTTTCATAGACATAGACATGAGTTATCATTTGATTAACGCGATCACATCATTAGGAGAATGATGTGATTGACTTGACCCATTTCGTTAGCTTAGCACTTGATCGTTTAGTATGTTGCTATTGCTTTCTTCATGACTTATACATGTTCCTATGACTATGAGATTATGCAACTCCCGTTTACCGGAGGAACACTTTGTGTGCTACCAAACGTCACAACGTAACTGGGTGATTATAAAGGTGCTCTATAGGTGTCTCCGAAGGTACTTGTTGAGTTGGCGTATTTCGAGATTAGGATTTGTCACTCCGATTGTCGGAGATGTATCTCTGGGCCCTCTTGGTAATGCACATCACTATAAGCCTTGCAAGCAATGTAACTAATGAGTTAGTTGCGGGATGATGCATTACAGAACGAGTAAATAGACTTGCCGGTAACGAGATTGAACTAGGTATAGAGATACCGACGATCGAATCTCGGGCAAGTAACATACCGATGACAAAGGGAACAACGTATGTCGTTATGTGGTTTGACCGATAAAGATCTTCGTAGAATATGTGGGAGCCAATATGAGCATCCAGGTTCCGCTATTGGTTATTGACCGGAGACGTGTCTTGGTCATGTCTACATAGTTCTCGAACCCGTAGGGTCCGCTCGCTTAAAGTTCGGTGACGATTTGTATGAGTTTATGTGATTTGATGTACCGAAGGTAGTTCAGAGTCCCGGATGAGATCGGGGACATGACGAGGAGTCTCGAAATGGTCGAGACGTAAAGATCGATATATTGGAAGGCTATATTCGGACATCGGAAAGGTTCCAAGTGATTTGGGTATTTTTTGGAGTACCGGGGAGTTACGGGAATTCGTCCGGGGAGTCAATGGGCCTTAATGGGCCTTAGTGGGAAGGAGAGGCAGCAGCCAGGAGGTGGTGCACGCCCCTCCCAAGCCCAGTCCGAATTGGACAAGGGGTTTGGGGCGCGGCCCCCCTCTCCCTTCCTTCTCCCCTTCCCCTCCTTTCCCCCTTCTCCTAGTTGGACTAGGAAAGAAGGAAACCTACTCCTACTAGGAGTAGGAATCCTACTCCCGTGGCGCGCCCGTCCTAGGGCTGGCCTCCTCCTCCCTCCCTCCTTTATATACGGGGGCAGGGGGCACCCCAACACACACAAGTTGATCAGTTGATCTATTCCAGCCGTGTGCGGTGCCCCCCCTCCACCATATTCCACCTCGGTTATATCGTAGCGGTGCCGTGCTGACGGAACTCTCCCGTGAAGCTCTGCTGGATCGGAGTTCGTGGGACGTCATTGAGCTGAACGTGTGCTGAACTCAGAGGTGCCGTGTGTCCGGTACTTGGATCGGTCGGATCGTGAAGACGTGCGACTACATCATCCGCGTTGTGCTAACGCTTCCTCTTTCGGTCCACGAGGGTACGTGGACTACACTCTCCCCTCTCGTTGCTATGCATCACCATGATCCTGTGTGTGCGTAGGAATTTTTTGAAATTACTACATTCCCTAACATCTACAAGCAACGTCGACAAGTCGAGTTCCAAGAAAGCTTCAGCATCTCCAAGTCATCCTCTTACAACGAGCAACTTCAAGCCGAGAGCTTCATCATCATCTACTCCAACCGATGAGACCGTCAAGACGAGTTCCTTCAAATGCTTCACATGCGGAGGCCGAGGCCACAAGTCCTACGAGTGCACCAACAAGCGGACCATGATCCTCAACAACGATGGCACTTATGACTCAATGAGCGAAGGAGAAATGGGCGCCCTTGGGCAAGTCGCCATGCACCGGCAAGTGAACGATGAAGAGGAATACGTCTTTTGCGATGAAGATTCAAGTCCCACTCTCGTTGTCTCCAAGGTCTTGACTCTTCAACGTCAACAAGAAGAAGACCAATGATGCCACATATTCCACACCAAGGCCGACATCAATGGAAGATCCGTCAAGGTCATCATCAATGGAGGGAGTTGTCATAACCTCGCAAGTGAAGAACTTTTCTCCAAGCTCCAATTGCCCAAGACGAAGCATCGACATCCCTACAAAGTTCAATGGCTTAGCGACTCCGGCACTATCCAAGTCAAGCATCGAGTACAAGTCTCCTTCAAAATTGGTGCCTACGAAGACACTTTGGAGTGCGACATCATTCTAATGACCGTTTGCCACCTTCTTCTTGGACGCCCATGGAAATTTGATAGAGGTGTCATCCACAACGGTCGAACGAACCACTACATCTTCAAGATGAAAGGAAAGGAGTACATACTTCCTCCCATGTCTCTAGCCCAAGTGATGGCCGACAAGCAAGCCACCAATCGTGGAGAAAATAGTGAGAGAGCAAGCAACCAAAAAGAGAGTGAGCGCCACAAGCCCAAATCGAGCGCCTCCACGATGAGCGAAAAGAAGAACTTAGTCCTATTTGCCACCAAAAGTGAGATAAGAGGAGTGTGTGAGAACCCATCTAGTGTCCTACACTACGTCCTTTTGTGCAAGCAAACGCTAACACCTCTCACGCTCTACCTTTAGTGTTGTCTTCTCTTTTGCAGGAATTTCAAGATGTTTTCCCCGACGAGCTACCTCCGGGACTACCTCCACTACGAGGCATCGAGCACCGCTCATCCCCGGAGCACCTCTTCCGAACAAAGCTCCCTACCGCGTCAACCCCGTAGAAACCAAAGAAATACAAAGGCAAGTAAAGCATCTCATAGACCATGGACATGTGCGTGAAAGTTTGAGCCCTTGTGCCGTCCCGGTCATTCTTATGCCAAAAAGAGACGATAGCTTTCACATGTGCTCCGATTGTAGACCTATCAATGTTATCACCGTTCTCTATAGGTATCCCATTCCACGCCTTGATGATATGCTTCATGAACTTAGTGGTGCCACTATATTTTCCAGAATTGATCTTAAAAGTGGTTACTATCAAATCTGCATACACGAGGGTGATGAATGCAAAACCGCTTTCAAAACCAAGTCTGGGTTGTATGAGTGGTTAGTCATGCCTATGGGTCTATCGGAAGCACCGGGTACTTTTATGCGTCTTATGAATCATGTCTTTCGCCCTTACATTGGTGTGTTTTTTGTGGTCTGCTTTGATGATATCCTTGTTTATAGCAATTCTCTTCAAGATCATGTCACCCATGTTCGAACCGTTTTGCAAACTCTTCGAAACAAGCATCTCTTTGCTAACATGGAAAAGTGCCTTTTCGGCGTTGATAAGCCCGTTTTCTTGGGTTTTGTTGTTTCTTCTAAGGGTGTTCATGTTGATGACTCCAAGATCAATGCTATTAAGACTTGGCCCCAACCAACCAACTTGCAACAAGTGCATAGATTTCTTGTCCTTGCGGGTTTCTATCGTTGCTTTCTGAAAGATTTTAGCACCATTGCTTCACCTTTGCATGCCTTGAGCAAGAAAAATGTGCCTTTTGTTTGGGGACCATCCCAAGATACCGCTTTCAATGAGCTTAAGAATTTGCTTACTCATGATCCCGTGCTTGCATTACCCAACTTTGACAAGCCATTTGAGATTCATTGCGATGCTAGTGGTAATGGCATAGGAGGTGTGTTAATGCAAGAGAAGCGCCCCATAGCTTACTTTAGTGATAAACTTTCCGGAGCGCAACTCAATTACGCCATCTATGACAAAGAGTTATATGCTTTAGTGCGAGTTTTGCATGAATGGGAACACTATCTTCGCCCTCATGAATTTATCATTCATATCGATCATGAAACGCTTAAGTACCTTAAGGGCCAAACCAAGTTGAACAAGCGTCATGCTAAATGGAGTGAATTTATTGAGTCTTTTCCTTATGTCATCAAGTACATTTAAGGTAAGGAAAACGTTGTGGCGGATGCCCTTTCCCGCATATCCATGCTTGTTACTCAACTTGAATTGGATGTCATTGGCTTTGAGCACATAAAATACTTGTATGAGCACGATCCTACTTTTGCTATTCCTTATGCCAAATGTTTGAAGCATACCTTTTGGGAACGCTATTACATCAAAGATGGATATCTTATGAGAGCTAACAAACTTTGCGTCCCCGAGTCTTCTCTTCATTTGTTGCTTTTGCAGGAATCCCATGGAGGAGGACTAATGGGACATTTTGGACGCGACAAGACTTTTGCTACGCTCTCCAAGAACTACTATTGGCCCAAGATGTTTCGCGACATCAATCGCTTCACCAACTGATGCTCTACATGTCACAAAGCTAAGTCTAAAGCCCAATCCCATGTCCTTTACATGCCTCTCCCAATTCCATATCAACCATGGGAATACATTAGCATGGACTTTGTACTTGGATTGCCTAGGACTAGAAATGGAAATGATTCGTTATTTGTCGTTCTAGACCATTTCTCTAAGATGGCACATTTCATTCCTTGCAACAAGATAGACGATGCTTCACATGTTGCAAATCTCTTTTGTAGGGAAATATTACGTCTACACGGAGTGCCAAAGACGATCGTCTCGGACCGCGACGTCAAGTTCCTAAGCTACTTTTGGAAGACCCTATGCGCCAAGCTCGGAATCAAGCTACTCTTCTCCATGGGTTACCATCCTCAAACTGACGGCCAAACAGAGATGACCAACCGCACACTCTCCACTCTACTTCGAGTGCTCATCAAAAAGAACATCAAGGAGTGGGAGGAGTGTCTACCTATCGCCGAGTTCGCCTACAACCGTGCAAGACACTCAACAACCGGCAAGTCCCCCTTCGAGGTCGTCTACGGATTCAACCCATTGTCACCATTGGACATCCTTCCTCTACCACTACAAGAGCGCATCAATATGGACGCAAGTGCACGTGTGACTGATACGTCTCCAAAGTATCTATAATTTTTTATTGTTCCATGATATTATATTATCAACCTTGGATGTTTTATATGCATTTATATGCTATTTTATATGATTTTTGGGACTGACCTATTAACCTAGAGCCCAGTGTCAGTTTCTGTTTTTTCCTTGCTTTTGAGTTTCGTAGAAAAGGAAAACCAAACGGATTCCAATTGACCTGAAACTTCACGGAACTTATTTTTGGACCGGAAGAAGGACATGGAGTAAAAGAGTTGGGCCAAAAGAGTCCCGGGCTGCCCACGAGGGTGGGGGCGCGCCCATGGCGTGCCTCCCTACCTCGTGGACAGCCCGGAGACCCCATGACTTGTTCTCGATGCCAAAACCTCTTATATATAATGAAACCTCCAGAGCATAACCTAGATCGGGAGTTCCGCCGCCGCAAGCCTTTGTAGCCACCAAAAACCAATCTAGACCCATTCCGGCACCCTGCCGAAGGGGAGAGTCCCTCTCCGGTGGCCATCTTCATCATACCGGCGCTCTCCATGACGAAGAGGGAGTAGTTCTCCCTCGGGGCTGAGGGTATGTACCAGTAGCTATGTGTTTGATCTCTCTCTCTCTCTCTCTCTCTCTCTCTCTCTCGTGTTCTTAAGTTGGCACGATCTTGATGTACCGCGAGCTTTGCTATTATAGTTGGATCTTATGATGTTTCTCCCCCTCTACTCTCTTGTAATGGATTGAGTTTTCCCTTTGAAGTTATCTTATCGGATTGAGCCTTGAAGGATTTGAGAACACTTGATGTATGTCTTGCATGTGCTTATCTGTGGTGACAATGGGATATCACGTGATCCACTTGATGTATGTTTTGCTGATCAACTTGCGAGTTTTGTGACCTCGTGAACTTATGCATAAGGGTTGGTGCACATTTTCTTCTTGACTCTCCGGTAGAATCTTTTGGGCACTCTTTGAAGTTCTTTGTGTTGGTTGAATAGATGAATCTGAGATTGTGTGATGCATATTGTATAATCATACCCACGGATACTTGAGGTGACATTGGAGTATCTAGGTGACATTAGGGTTTTGGTTGATTTGTGTCTTAAGGTGTTATTCTAGTATGAACTCTATGATAGATTGAACTGAAAGAATAGCTTTGTGTTATTTTACTACGGACTCTTGAATAGATCGATTAGAAATAATAACTTTGAGGTGGTTTCGTACCCTACAATAATCTCTTTGTTTGTTCTCCGCTATTAGTGATTTTGGAGTGACTCTTTGTTGCATGTTGAGGGATAGTGATATGATCCAATTATGTTATTATTGTTGAGGGAAGTTGCACTAGTGAAAGTATGAACCCTAGGCCTTGTTTCAACGCATTGCAATACCGTTTGTGCCCACTTTTATCATTAGTTACCTTGTTGTTTTTATATTTTCAGATTACAAAGACCTTTATCTACCATCCATATTGCACTTGTATCACCATCTCTTCGTCGAACTAGTGCACCTATACAATTTACCATTGTATTGGGTCTGTTGGGGACACAAGAGACTCTTTGTTATTTTGTTGCAGGGTTGTTTGAGAGAGACCATCTTCATCCTACGGCTCCCACAGATTGATAAACCATAGGTCATCCACTTGAGGGAAATTTGCTATTGTCCTACAAACCTCTATACTTGGAGGCCCAACAACGTCTACAAGAAGAAGTTTGTGTAGTAGACATCAAGCTCTTTTCTGGCGCTGTTGCCGGGGAGGTTAGCGCTTGAAGGTATATATTTAGATCTTGCAATCGAATCTTTTTGTTTCTTGTTTTATCACTAGTTTAGTCTATAATAGAAAATTACAAAAGTGGAATTAAGGGTACCTCATATGCTTCATCTTTTTAATGTCTTTCATGAAAATAAGGATTCCAATAATTGTGCCAAAGTGTTAGAAGAAGAATGTATTAAAATGTTTGGCACTAAATCTTTGGATGATGAGCATGACTGCAATGTTGTTAGTATGAATTCTTTGAATATCCATAGTACTAATGATGATCGCACTAGTTATGATGAAAATGTCTCGTATAAGCATGTCAATTTTTGTGGAGTGCATAGGGTTTGCAAGTACAAACCAAATAGGGAAGATAGATTTTGCAAGAGGCATAAGTATTTAGAAACTAAATGGTTGCAAGAAAGGCTAGATGTTTGTGCTGAAAATTTAAATTTTCTTAGCCATCCTTGTGAACTTTTCAATGAACGTGGTCATTTAAATATCCAATGCAAATTATTTCATGATCGAATCGTGTCCAAAAATTGTGATGACTTGATTTCCCTTGCGCATCATAATGAACTTAGTTTGCTTATGGGTTATGAAGAAATGAAATGTATAATCAAGGATATTCCAGAATTTTCCCTCGATAATTGTGACGCCCCCGATTTGGCCGTACACTAATCATACATGCAAACGTGTACGATCAAGATCAGGGACTCACGGGAAGATATCACAACACAACTCTACAAATAAAATAAGTCATACAAGCATCATATTACAGGCCACGGGCCTCGAGGGCTCGAATACAAGAGCTCGATCATAGACGAGTCAGCGGAAGCAACAATATCTGAGTACAGACATAAGTTAAACAAGTTTACCTTAAGAAGGCTAGCACAAACTGGGATACAGATCGAAAGAGGCGCATGCCTCCTGCCTGGGATCCTCCTAAACTACTCCTGGTCGTCGTCAGCGGGCTGCACGTAGTAGTAGGCACCTCCAGTGTAGTAGGAGTCGTCGTCGACGGTGGCATCTGGCTCCTGGGCTCCATCGTCTAGTCGCAGCAATCGGGTATAGGAAAGGGGAAAAAGGGGAGCAAAGCAATCATGAGTACTCATCCAAAGTAATCACAAGCAAGGAGCTACACTACATATGTATGCATTGGTATCAAATGAAAAAGGGGAATCATATGTGGACTGAACTGCATAATGCCAGAATAAGAGGGGATAGTAGTCCTATCTAAGACTACGCTTCTGGTAACCTCCATATTGCAGCAGAAGAAGAGAGTGGATGGTAAGTTCACCAAGTAACATCGCATAGCATAATCCTAACCAATGATCCTCCCCTCGTCGCCCTGTGAGAGAGCGATCACCAGTTGTATCTGGCACTTGGAAGGATGTGTTTTATTAAGTATCCGCTTCTAGTTGTCATAAGGCCAAGGTACAACTCCAAGTCGTCCTATTACCGAAGGTCATGGCTATTCGAATAGATTAACTTCCCTGTAGGGGTGCACCACATTTCCCAACACACTTGATCCCCTTTGTCCAGACACACTTTCCTGGGTCATGCCCAGCCTCGGAAGATCAATACATCGCAGCCCTACCTAGGCACAACAGAGAGGTCAGCACGCCGGTCTAAATCCTATGGCGCAGGGGTCTGGGCCCATCGCCCATTGCACACCTGCACGTTGCAAGGGCGGCCGGAGAGCAGACCTAGCAACCTCCATTACAAAGGAAGTTGCGTTACGCGGTCCAACCCGGCGCGCGCCACTCAGTCGCTGACGTCACGAAGGCTTCGACTGATACCACGACGTCGAGTGCCCATAACTGTTCCCACGTAGTTGGTTAGTGCATATAGGCCAGTAGCCATGCTCAGATCAAATACCAAGATCTCGTTTAGCGTCTTATTTAGAAATAACCACGGACGCCGACCAGGGCCAGGCCCACCTCTCTCCTAGGTGGTCTCTGTCTGCCCTGTCGCTCCGCCTGCCCTATCGCTCCGCCTGCCTTGTCGCTCCGCCTCAAAGTAACAGTCAGGGGCCGTCGGGAACCTAGACCCACCACTACCTGGGTGGAACCACCTGCCCCTTCAGCCCCCAACATCGGAATCACTTGCGGGTACTCAACGAGCCGACCCGACTTTAGTCACAACATGTATAGTATGTATGCATAGTATATACCCGTGATCAACACCCGACGTGATCACGGCCTGATAGTATAGCATGGCATACTGACAAGAATGTAGGACCACTTATGATAATCTAGCATCCTATACTAAGCATTTAGGATTGTGGGTAAGGTATCAACAGTTATAGCAACAATGATAGGCTATGCATCAGAATAGGATTAACGGAAAGCAGTAACATGCTACACTACTCTAATGCAAGCAGTAGAGAGAAGAGTAGGCGATATCTTGTGATCAAGGGGGGGCTTGCCTGGTTGCTCTGGCAAGAGAGAGGGGTCGTCAACACCGTAGTCGTACTGGGTAGCAGCGGCGTCGGTCTCGGTGTCTAGCAAGAGAAGAGGGGGGAGAAATAATAAATATAATGCAAACATATGCATGACGATGCATGACATGACAAGTAACGGCGCTAGGTGTGCCCTAGCGCGGTAGTAGGTGATACCGGCAAAGGGGGAAAACATCCGGGAAAGTATCCCCGGTGTTTCGTGTTTTCAGACAGATGAATCGGAGGGGGAAAGTTGCGTCTTCGCTATGCTATGGATGCGTGGCGGACGAACGGGTTGCATATTCGGATTTGTCTCGTCGTTCTGAGCAACTTTCATGTACAAAGTTTTTCCATTCGAGCTACGGTTTATTTTATATTAATTTTAAAAGATTTAAATCATTTTTAGGATTTATTTAATTATTTAAATCAACATTATCCAGAATAGTGTTTGCTGACGTCATCATGACATCAGCAGTTGACCTGGTCAACCTGACAGGTGGGTCCCACCTGTTAGTGACTGTTTGAATAATTAACATTAGTTAATTAGGTTAACTAGTTATTAGGTTAATTGATCTTAATTAGTTAATTTAAACAGAATTAATTAAGTTACTTATTTAGTTAATTAATTAATTCATTTTATTATTATTTATTTATTTATTATATATATTTTTAATTCTTTTTTTAACGTCTTCGTTCTGGGGGCATAGGACCCAATTGGCAGGGGGGCATTTGGCCTAACGGGCTCTAGGCGCTAGCGGGCGCCTGGGCAGCGGTTAACGGGGGGCTGGGCGGCAGAGCGGGGCGACGGGGCGGGCGCATGCCATCGGGGTGCGGTGGGGCGCCGACCAGGGGGTGGCGCGGTGCCTGGCAAAGGTGGCCGCGGGGCGGATGCGGTTCACCCGCCGGCGAGGTCAGGCGGAGATGGGCTGACGAAGGCGGGTGGCGAGGCGGCCATGGCTGCGGCCTGGAGCAGCGAGGCTCGCGCGGGCGCTAGCTACAGGCGGGAGGCAGCAACGGCGGCGGGCGCTTGCGCGGATGGAGAAGCGCGCGCGAGCGCGGCCACGAGGCTGTGGGCGGGGTGCGGTCGGGTGCTGCCCAGGGCATGGCCAGGGCGCAGCTGGCGCGTCGGCGGGCATGAGAATGCTAGCGGGGACGGAGAGGGAGCGAGGCGAGCGGGCGCGCCTGGGCCTGCGAGGCACGCGCCCGGAGGTGCGAGCTTGCGCGGGGGCAACGATAGAGGCGGGCGCGGTCATCAACGACAGAGCGCGGCGGGCGGCGCCGGGTGCAGTCAGGCGCGGTGGCCGAAACGGGCGTCGCGGACGGGGAGAGAGGGAGGTG